>NC_091159.1:43629599-43802099 GCF_040958095.1 Procambarus clarkii | reverse complement strand
GCCTCAAACACCCGCCAGTCACATAATAGTCTCTATACCTGCAATTATTCTTATATACGTGGCATCGTCAGCGGCTTCACCTGCACATCTGCTGTTTCATATAATTTAAAATGAACTCAGAAGAATATTATTATATTTTTGCATATTTATGCTCGCATTTTTCTCTATCTGTTATCATCATTCCATTCAGAAAAATAAAACACCTGCCCGAAACGCTGTGCGTGGTAGTGACTTTAGGCATTGTATGTACTAGCTCTATCTATAAAGCCAACAAACTTTGTAAATCTCTTTATGTATGTACCTTACCTAAATAAAGATTATTATTATTATTATTATTATTATTATTAATTTTTTTTATAACAGTGCAGTAATTAGTAATTGAGGATGATCAAAACTTATAAATGTTTACCATTAAATTATAATTTTCTTTAAATGAATCTTTACAGAAAACGATTATTATTTTCATAAACTGGCTTATTTTTAGATTAAATAATTCTCGATATCGAGATCAAAATAATTAATTTGTCGGGGACTTCCAGCCTCTGTATATTTACACGTTAGCCTTATATCAAGGTTCCCACCAAGGAGGAAATACTGACTCTTCCCAGGATGCAACCCCACAACAGTTGACTAACTCCCGAGTATCTATTTACTACTAAGTGAACAGAGGCATTATGTCCCAATGGTGTAGTGGTAAGACACTCGCCTGGTGTTCCGCGAGCTCTTTATCCTGGGTTCGTATCCTGGCCGGGAAGGATTTACTGGGCGTCAATCCTTAATTGTAGCCTCTGTTTAGCCAAGAGTGAAATAGGTACCTGTTGTTAAACGATTTGACGGAATAGTACGCAGGGAAACATAAAATTAAGGACTTGCCCGAAAAGCAACGCATGCTAGTGGCTGTAGAGGAATGTAAGAACTCTCGTATATATAAATAAAAGAGAAAACAAAAAAATGATAGAAAACGTGCACAAGGATTTCTATCCCGCCTGGAATTCGAACCCCGGATTACTAATTATGAGTCGAGACTCAACCCAACTGTACTACCAAGACCCTAAAATGCAAGTTCCGCCTAATTTTAAGTTTTATTTTCTATTGTTGGTATCATTATGAAATCAACAATAAAAATTTTAATGTTTCATTATGAAACGATGAATTATTAATTATATTATTTTCTTTAATATTTGGAAACGATTGAACTTAATCTTGACTAAAGAAAATAGGCCTCTGCCTGTGGTTTTCCTACATTGCATCCTGGACTCTCTCATCCCTGATCATGTCCTGAAAGAATCCTTTCTTGTATTCCATTACATTTTGCAGTTTGTTCTTCTTTGCTAGAATTGCCTGTTTGGTGGCCTCGTTCATGAATACTACCTGTATCAATTGGTTTCTGCCTTAATTTGTTGTACCAAGCAAGCCTGAAAACCTTTATGTATTGTTGCCTTCATTGTTCAGGCCCCTGCATGTGAACCGCCCTTCAAGATCCTTGACACTGCAGCTGTGTCCTTAGCTCTCCACTCTTCCTAACTGGAACCTTCTTGTTTCTTAACACTTACCACTACTACTGCTCTTTTTCCTTTCCAATAGTTGACTCGTGCATCTTGCTGCCTCTTGTGAAGTTGTTGTTGTCATGGCAACTCCCTGTACTATGGGCATGGCTTCTGGGCTCTTTCTCAGCATTTAGATAAGATATTTATTCAAGTAAAGAGGTACATACATTGAAAATGAGTTACAAACATAATGTCAGATTATTACATAGAGCTAGTACATACAACGCCTGAAGCCACTAATACGCACAGCGTTTCGGGAAAGGTGATGGGGGGGGGGGGGAACTTAGAGTAACATTTAATACTAATTGAAATCAAAAGCATAAATCGAATTTAAAAAAAAAAAGAAAAAAAGAAACAAGAGAATCATAAACGTGAAAGTTCTACAAACATGACTCCCACTGTTACGGTCCTTGTTAGTGCTGTATTTCCGGCTACTTGGGAGGGGGGGGGGTTGTTTCCTGTATCTGAACCTGAGGATCATCTTCGAGGCTTTTATTTCTGATCTTGTTTACATTTGTAGGTGACTTATGGTTTCCCTCGTGTCTTTCAATTCCCCATTGATTTCACGCCATACACAGTGTGTCACCTGAAAGGATGACTCACCATTGCCCCCTCTCCTCCACCTGTGTTCTGTTGTTGTCCTACTTCTATGTTTGACTCCCTTTCTAATACGTAAGGTTAGGGTTAGACTACAAGAGTCAGGAAGAGAAATGGCGAGAGTTCAGTTATCCACCTATTTACTGCTAGGAGAACAGAACCATTAGGTGATGGGAAACGCACCCAACCATTTCTGTCCCGGAATTCGAACCTGGAATTCTCGATTGTGAGTCGAGAACAAACCCGGTTGTACTACTGGACCCTATGGATCGACTAAGTGGTTGATCGTACGAGTATATAGTAATGGAGCCCCCGTTGGTTTAGGTCATTTATTATGCACCCCATACCCATCTTGTGGGGGGTAGTGGAAAGGGTTACAGAGGCACATAATGGGCTCAGGGACTGAACCCCATAATTCATTTAGCTAAGCAAGTTATAATCTTGATGAGCTAGTTACAAAATTAAATTTAAGTCGTCACATCATCAATGGGTTCGAGATCGACCACAAGTACAGTTTCTAAATTAAGCACCTGACATATGTGGAGAGCTATAGTACGTGTCACAAGTGATATGTTTGTCCTGCACACCGCCCCCCATCCAGTGGGCAGCAGGTTCATTATTTATATTTATAGTTGAAGCTTATTTGGAAGCTTAAAAATTACAGTCCATTAACAAGTAAGTTATTTGTCATTTTAGAATATGTAAGTATGCCTTAATAGCTAGCAGGTCATATATACCAGATAAAGAGCTACTTATACATGATTGTTGAGTAAGTTCGTAGAAATTCTATTATAATCATATTGATATACTGTTACCGGGTGGAGAGCTGTCGCACTTCCCAGCCCGCCTGCTCCAGCCACACAGCCATTGGTATATATAGCTCACTGCTCCACCTATCATACACCGCACTATCCCCGGACAGTATTACATTACCCACCTAGCTACTGGCGTGTGTGTGTGTGTGTGTGTGTGTGTGTGTGTGTGTGTGTGTGTGTGTGTGTGTGTGTGTGTGTGTGTGTGTGTGTGTGTGTGTATATATATATATATATATATATATATATATATATATATATATATATATATTTATATATATATATATATATATATATATATATATATATATATATATATATATATATATATATATATATATATAATATACACACACACACTAGCTGTACCTGGCCACATGTTAATATGGCTCAGTCTGGTTAAATGGAAAAGAGAGAACACACATTTCTAATATGTTTAATTTCACAATGTTTGTGGGTATACGATAGTTTTTGTTGTTCCAGAGTCTGTGGAGATATAGAGATTGTCTGGTTTGTTGACTCTAGAACTCCCGACCCTCTCCCGTCTCCCTGTCCTTCCCACCATTCCTCCCATCCTATCGTCCTCCCAACCATTCCCCACTCCCCTGTTCCCTAGCTTGTTCTCCCCTTCCCTGTCCCCTTGTCCACCCCATTATTCCCCCGTCCCCGTCCCCTCCTCCCCACCATTCCCCCCTCCCTTGTCCTCCCCACCATTCCCCTCTCCCTCGTCCCTCGGCCTCCCCACCCACCCCCATCCCCTCGTCCTCCCCATCATTCCCCACTTATTCGTTGCCTTCTTGGATGTTTGCTGGTTGTAGATATACACAGTAGACACTTTGGTAGTTTATTGAGTGAGGTAACAAGGTATATATCTGGCCAGCCGAGGTCCAACCTACTCTGGGTCTGTGAGAATACTGAGGTCTGCTTGGAGAGCAGCTAGTGCCGGCTCTGTATGGAGTGACGTCAGAGGCCTACTCGCCTGTGATTGGTTATGTCTCAACCGTCATACAATTTGAGTATTAACACCCTCCCGTCCCCTCGTCCTCCCCACCATTCCCACGTCCCCTCGTCCTCCCCACCATCCCCCGTCCCCTCGTCCATCCCACCATCCCACATCCCCTCGTTTTCCCCACTATCCCCTGTACCCTCATCCTTCCCACCATCCCCCGTCCTCTCGTCCTCCCCACCATTCCCCCCCTCCCCCGTTCCCTCGTCCACCCCACCATTCCCTCACATGAAAAACACAGTTTAAAAAATGCATGTTTTTACCTGTCACAGGTGTGACATCTATATAGTAGGTACATAAGAACACACGCGTATTAGAATGGAACGTTGTGTAAAAATTTCAAAGCAATCAGTGAAGAACTTCCTGAGATTTTGGAGCGCCGTTTACGTTATTTGTAGATGCCAGTGATATAGGGGCTGGAGCTGTACTGACGCAGCAGAGTGATGGAATTTACCGCCCCATGTCCTTCTTCTCGAAGAAGTTCGTTAAGCACCAGAGGTCGTACAGTACGGTCGAGAAAGAGACTTTGGCCCTGGTGATGGCATTGAAACATTTTGAAGTGTATGTGAGTGGGGGAGGACACCCAGTGACGGTGTATACAGACCATAATCCCCTAGTTTTCCTTAGTTTTCCTGAGGAAAATGAAGCATGCAAACCAGAGGTTAACCAGATGGTTTTTATCGCTCCAAGAGTATGACCTGGTGATAACGCACATAAGGGGGCGAGAAAATGTAGTAGCTGATGCGTTATCTCGAGCCTAGCCACTAGAATAATTCTCAAAAACAAGGGGGAGGGAGTGTTATGATCCCAGGTAGCCAAAAAACGAGTCTCCCCTTTGAGAATTATTCTATCAAGCCTGACCTGACTAGGAGGTCGGAAATACAGACATGAAGATTCATATATACAAATAATTGGGTAAATTTTACACGGAGTTTAAGATTATGGGCAGTGAATAAGAAAATAGATAAATGACTGGTTAGGAGATGTGGAAAATTTGCTGGAGGCGTGAGGCTCAATTCTGGAGGGCTTTGACCCTCACTTGAGTGCCAGACATTGCAGGGGAAAGCCGTGCTCCGTTTGAGCTCCCGTCAGAAAGGAACCCCTAGTGATATATCTCCAAGAGAAGAGAAGTGTGCAAGCGTGCCAGCTGTGGAATCGAGCTGGGAACGTTGTGGTCTCAAGTCCTGGACGGCGAGGAGTGTTTATTAAGCCGCCCAGAGACATTATTGTCGGCCATGGGAGTGCCCTGACCAGACTCAGTCAGAGGGAGGAGCGCCCTCGACCAGACAATCTGTGGTAAGCACGATTTAAGCCAGTTCATAGTGATTACTTGTAGTTGGTCGTGTGGCCAGCGACAATAGCAATGTTTATTGATAAGTTAGACATGTTTTGATAAGGCAGAAGGCCTAAAATAAGAGAGTGGAGAGGGAGGAACACGGAGCGACGTCCATCTCCTCTGAGCGCTGGCAGGTGACTGAGGGAGCCCAGCTCCTGGCGGAGGACCCTCCCAGAGTGAGTGAGGCCCGCCGGGCGAGGTGGACCATGGACCAGCCCAAAACGGGGGAGTCCACTCTCACAGTATGTAGAGAGCAGATAAATGTTGGAGGCAAACATATTGTGTGGTTATTTTTGTTTATGTGTTTAAGGGTAAACATTTCTATTGGAGTGCCAATGGGTTGCAGGTTTGTCTTTGGGGAAGGAAGAAGTTGCTGAGAACTTCGAAGCCAGCACAGAGGGAGTAGTCGATGAAACTCCAAGGTAGTGGAGGAGAGGACCTCGAGCTGTGAGGAGAAGCAGTGAAGAGGAGTGTCATGTGCTTATGTAGAGGTGGTGAAGCACCATAGTTGCTCGAGGGAACTTCATGGTGTAGCAGCCAGGAGAGCTGTGGAGGACCCTAGTAGAAGTGGTGAAGCACAATAATTGCCCAAGGAAGACTTCATGGTGTTGCAGCCTGAAGGAGCTGCAGAGGATCCTGGTAGTTAAACCCGGAGAACCTGAAGAGATCAGGGTAGTGAACTTCCAGATGTGGAAGGGAGGTTCTAAATGATCACTTGTACGGGGGGTGATAGAATTTTTGGTTGTCATTAGCGTGCAAGACGCAGTGAGAGGTGAGTGATTGTTTGCCATTCTTGTGCCGAGAAGTGTTTATACTGAAGTTTAGTTATAGTCGTAGACTGGATTACCTACAGATGTATGTGTTCTAGGACTGATAGGGTGATCGATTGATCATTGTTGTGTATCAAGGAACATTTATACTGATATATATATGTTAATGCATTCATATGCTGATTTTCCTTGTACATGTTTATAGATATATATATATTCTCTTGCTGATAGTGCAACATTGTATTATAATACTTGACATACTTGAGGAGGTTGGCAATATTAGGTGGTGAATCAGGAGATAGAATACAACTTGATAAGCAGATGATAGAGTTCTGATGGTGTTGGAGTGCAACCTGACTGAAATAGTATATAGAGTGTAGGATTCATTATTATTATATGTGTGTATGTATTGTGTATGTGCCTTGTCCAGTAAATGTATTCAAATTTGCTGGTGTTTGCCCTTGTCCTAGTGAGGCTTCCCAGGAAGTAGTAAAGAAGGAGAGAGAGAGAGAGAGAGAAAGAACCAAGAACCACTGCTGTGGACAGGGTAGAATGGAATAATCAATAAAACAAGGGGGATTGAGGAGATCATATCACATAAGGAGAGAGTGGGGAGTCACAGCGGCTCGAGTGGGTGTGTGCACGTGACAACGAGGCTAAGTGTTGGAGCCGCATCCCTTAAATGTGTGTCGTTGAGCCCCTCTCCAAGAGGCAGAAGCGCCCAGTGTGATCTCCTGGTAAAGTATAAGCACTCTACCGAGTTGTGGGTTGGGTTGTCCATAAAGAAGGATCAACAACACGACAACACCACCAACTCACACTACAACAATACACACACACAACTAAAGATAAGGAGAGGCTGAATCAAATCAAATGTTTATTCAGGTAAAAGTACATACATACAACATGAGTTATAAACATGATGTTGGATTTCTAGATAGAGCTAGTACATACTATGCCTAAAGTCACTAATACGCACAGCGTTTCGGGCAAGGTGTGAGGGGAAAAAACACTTAGACTAAAATTTAATACTAATTGATATCAAAGCATAAATTGAGTTGAAAAAGGGAAAAAGGGGGGAGGGACATGGTGGAAATCAGTAGTTATACAACTTGGTCAACAATCAGTATTGTTTGAAAATAGCAAGACATGGGTTGACACTTAGGGGGTAAGGTTGGTTACATGGAGTTTATTAGGTAGTACTTACTTTTTCTCTTGAACTGGTTGAGAGAGGTACAGCCTTTGGCATGATTGGGAAGGTCATTCCACATTATGGGTCCCTTGATTTGCAGAGCATTTCTAGTTTGGTTAAGGCGCACTCTTGGAATATAAAATAGATATTGTTTCTGATGTGGTGCCCGTGGGTTCTGTTACAACCTTCTAGGAAGCGTTTAAGGTCAGGGTTGGCATTGCAGTCCAGAGTTATAAATATATAGAGTACACATGAGAGGATGTGCAGTGACTTAATATACAAAATATATACAGAGATTTAAGGGTGCCGAGTGCTGTCTGGGGCCAGAGTTTGATACTGTTCTTATAACAGATTTGTGTTGAGTAATTAGAGGAAGTAGATGATTTTGGGTAATAGAACCCCAAGCACAAATACCATAGTTGAGATAAGGATAGATGAGGGAGTAATAGAGCGTTAATTACCAGGGCAGGGGAAGGTACATAATATCTGATCTTAGAAAAATTGCCAACAGTTTTAGAAACTTTTTTTGCTATATTTTGAATGTGTCCCTAGAAATTCAGCTTGTTATCGATAAGATCACCAAGAAATTTACATCTGTTTTGTTACTAATTTGGATATTGTTTATTCTTAGATTAATTTGATCTGAGGATTTATTACCAAACAAAATATAGAAGATTTTGTCAATGTTAAGGTGAGTTTGTTAGCAGTTAGCTAACGATGGACTTTATTTAGCTCAGTATTCACAGTATCATTCAGAGTGAGAGGATTAGGACTGAAGAAAATGAAGGTTGTGTCATCAACAAATAAAATTGGGTTGAGGTGTTGAGAGGCATTTGAAAGGTCATTAATGAAGATGAGAAAGAGGAGAGGGCAAAGTATGCTGCCCTGTGGAACACCAATGTTGAAGGGTAGGGAAATGGAATTATTCACTTAAACATACTGGAGCTTGTCAGTAAGGTAAGACTGGAGGTATTGGAGGGAGTGACCTCTGACTCCTTATATAATTTAAGAAGAAGGTTGTTGTGGTTGACAGTGTCAATAGCCTTACGTAAGTCAACAAATAACCCAACAGGGAACTCATTTTTATCAAGAGCTGCATGTATCACGTTAATCATACTAATCAGTGTATCGTTAGTGATAAGACTTGGACCCATCCTGTTTCTGAAATATGTAAACGATCTTCCAGAAGGTATAGACTCATTCCTCTCAATATTTGCTGATGTAGGTAAGTACTCACCTTGGTGTGCTTGCGGGGGTTGAGCTTCGACTCTTTGGTCCCGCCTCTCAACTGGTCAAGACATTACTGCAGTTCGAAATCCATCTGGAAAAAAAATTACAATTAAAAACGGAAGGGATATTTGTCCTCGACGGGGACAGCCGACGTCTAGCTGTCCCTGTCGAGGCCACTAGACAGATGACGTCCCTCGAGAAAATCAGTTAAATATTGAACTTCTATCAAAATAACTCAATAATATTAGTCAATTACATTTTGTAATCTATTAAGTGGAATTAATTGAACTTCGGAACCTGATTGAACACACACACACAACTAAAGATAAGGAGAGGCTGAATGATCACGATAGTGGAAGGGGACGAAGTCCATTAAAAAGTGAGTTTAAAATAATGCCCTTTATCTCTGTTGTCATCCTGGCGCAGTCTGTGACCCAGAAGTCCCATTACCGAGGAGTCTCAGTTACGTTCTTCAACTACCGCTCACAGGATAAGTATGAGGTGCACAGTAATTAACACTCATTGGATGAGTATGGGGTTCACAATAATTATCACTCATTGGGTGAGTATGGGGTGCACAACAAACTACCGAACACAGGATGAGTATGGGGGTACACAACAAACTTCCACTCACAGGATGAGTATGGAGTGCACAGTAAATTACCACTCACAATGAGTATGGGGGCACAATAATTACCACTCACTTGATGAGTATATGGGTTGTCCAACCCATTGGGCTGGACGGTAGAGCGACGGTCTCGCTTCATGCAGGTCGATGTTCAATCCCCGACCGTCCAAGTGGTTGGGCACCATTCCTTTCCCCATTCCCATTCCTAGTCCTTATCCTGACCTCTTCGAAGTGCTATATAGTCGTAATGGCTTGGCATTTTCTCCTGATAGTCCTCTCGCAGGATAAGTACAAACATGCTAATTTGCTAAACAAGCCAAACAATGTAGGATTAAAAACAAGAGATGCTTTTTCACCCACAGGAGAGAAAAAGCCGAAGCCAAAAATGCCAAAACTTTGTTAATTTTAAAATCCATCTGGAAAAAAATCATGACAAGTGGGGGGGGGATCTTTGACAAGCCGCCTGCTTCCTGTCCTCGTCGAGGTCACTAAAGTATTAGTTGCCCTCAGGTAAAATTCAGGTAAAAAATAAACTTACAAAGTTATCCAAGAATGGTCATACGGGTGAGGGCCCGCACGGGCGTGGCTGCCAGGCCCCGAGCAGAGTTGCCAGATTAGGCTACAAGTAGTGAATTGGGCTACTTTTGAGAGCCCCGCGCTCCCAAATTTTTAATTTCGCTACTTGCTACTTTTTGGGCTAATTTAAAAGCAAGTTAGGCTAATTTGGGCTATTAATGTTAAGCAACTCAATGATGATTATTTATGGTCAGATGCAACACAAACAAGCACCCCGCGATAGCAGCCATAGACTGACAATTTAAATGCGAGCACAGCACGCAGTATATCCTTTTACGACCAAAGATCACATTCACTCCAAAAAAATCTTCCACTTACGGGCTATTCATGCCTGTGCCACCTCTTGGGTAGCTTAAGCTTCATCAATCAATCACAAATAAGGAACAACGATTTCAAGTTCAACAAGCCACAACTTAGGACAGAAAACAGGAGATTTTTTTCACCCATGTGGGACTTATGCACAACTACCAAATCATCAACATTATCTGGGAGTCAGAATCCACCAATCACTGATAGTTGTACAACAAGTGGAAGCTGCAGTTATAAAAGCAAACCAAATCCTTTGGAATAGTCAAACGAAACTTTGACGAAGGAAAAGGTAGTTATACGACTGTATAAATCTCTGGTGTGCTTCCACTTGGATCATTATATCCACGCATTGAGACCTCATCTTCAGAAAGACATATCTGCTTTGGAGAAAGTTCAACACCGGGCGACTAAAATCTTTCCCGAACTAAGTCGACTTTCATACCGGGAACGGTTGAGGGCCACAGGGACCAGACATGACAGGGCTGCTCTCGGCAAAACATTTAAATTACTGCATAATTTGGAAGATATTGACCCAGAACATTTCTTCAAAAGGCTAGATGTAAGACGAACAAGGAGCAACGGATTCGAGCTCAACAAGCCACACTGAAGGATGGAAAATATTTGTTTTCACCCATAGAATTATAACGTTGTGGAAATGCATACCCGCCGAAGCCGTAAATGCCAAAACATTGTTCGATAAAATCACCAGGGCAAATAGGGGACATTTGACAAGCCGCCGGCTTCCTATCCTCACTGAGAGATAGTGACTGGTAAATTCAGGTAAATCTTAGCTAATTAAATAATCCTGAAAAGTTTGCATATTGAAGGCAGGGCTGTGTTAGCAGCATTATACTCTCTGAGCAAAGCAATGCACTGTTGCCCTCCAACCCAGATGATGGGCACTGGGGCCATGTCTGTGGACCTATACTTACAACCATGTTCTCGTCTGTGGACCCTCCCTACTTTGGTACGGCTCTCAGTGTGCTTGGTAGAGTAAGTGGGGGGGGGGGGGTGTTTGTCTGGTTAGGTGAGGTATTTGTTGACCAGACCACACACTAGAAAGTGAAGGGACGACGACGTTTCGGTCCGTCCTGGACCATTCTCAAGTCAATTGTGCATTCTCACAATCTACTTGAGAATGGTCCAGAACGGACCGAAACGTCGTCGTCCCTTCACTTTCTAATGTGTGGTTTGGTCAACATATTTCAGCCACGTTATTGAGACTCCTCGTCTGCAGGTGTTTGTTGCTAGGTCTGTAGGTACACAACTGGTCGGGTTCTGGTTACACTCCGACACGAGACGATTCGGCTAAACTCATTTTCTGTTTTAAATCCTGATGTATTGTTATGCTAGGCTGTATTAGGCTATGTTATTAAGGTTAGGCTGCATTGGGCTCGGTTGAATTAGATTGGTTTGATTTGGGTTACGTTAGGTTGGGTTGAGCTATGTTAGTCAGGTTTCAAAATTCATAATTCCACTACGCCACGGAGCAGTCTCTGGCGCAGTGGTAAAGCACGCGCCCGGCTCTTCGCCAGCCCTTTGACCTGGGTTCGTATCCTGGCCGGGAAGTACTGACCGGGCGCCAATCCTAAACTGTTCACCCAGCAGTGAATAGGTTGTTAAACGATTTGGCGGGTCGTATTCCGGGGAAAAAATTAGGATTAAGGACCTACCCGAAACGCTATGCGTGCTAGTGGCTTTACAAGAATTTAAAAACTTTTTTTATATATAAATAAAATATAAATAAAAAAAAAATCCGCCGACGAATCTTCTTGTGTGCGATGAGACGTGTATAAGCCGTATATGAGACGGCATAATTAAAATCTTATCTTAAATAATTGGTTTGTTAAACAATATATGATATTCAGATCTATAAATTGCTTTAGAAAGGCCTATAATGCATATAAATATTAATTTACACATTCCTGGCGCTATACGCTAGGAATTTCAATATGGCGTTCAAATAATTTAAGGCAGGGAGTCTCTGGGTCGGTTGGACGCTACGGGTCATCGACTGCGACCCGGTCAGTCTTCAAGAAGCAGCGGCGGAGTGAGGTGTGTCGCTCCCGTGTAGGTAAGGCTGATAAGTTTTTTTTTTTCCAAATATACCTGAGCAGTTGGGAGGTACGCATGAATGTATAGTCTACCTCCACCTACAATGCTTAATGCATTATACATTTGCTCGCTATTATAACATTGAGTTTTGTAATGTTTCGAGGGTCATTGTTTCCGTATTTTTTTTTTCATCCGAGTTCTGCAGTATTCAAATGTTTGTATTCCACTAATGCTAAATAGTCTGTCGTCTCTCGGATATTGTGGAAGATTTTGAGGATCATGATTTGCCAACGTTATATGGGAAGGATATTATGTAGAATACACTTCCCCAGTGTTAAACTACCCTGTCGTCAGGCTAGGCTCGTTAACGCGGCGGTCGTCTCCCCCACATCCAAAGACGCATTATTTTTTTTTTTTTTTTTTTTTTTTTTTTTTAGATATATACAAGAGTTGTTACATTCTTGTACAGCCACTAGTACGCGTAGCGTTTCGGGCAGGTCCCTGGAACACGATCCCCGTTGCGAAGAATCGTTGTTACAACCAAGTACACATTTTACTGTTGCGTTAAACAGAGGCTACAGTTAAGGATTTGCGCCCAGTAAATCCTCCCCGGCCTGGATACGAACCCATGACAAAGCGCTCGCGGAACGCCAGGCGAGTGTCTTACCACTACACCACGGAGACCTAGAGACCATTTAGTATCGACTTTCATGTACTGTGTATAAAAAATAGTTTTTATCGTGTATAAATTAATTTTATATTCTATAATTAATTAGGCGTATAGTAGGTTCGGTATTTAGGTTCTGTTGGCAATTATTTTCACTTGAAGTATGTGTAGGGTGAAGCATTTACAGTTGCCTGTCCTCAGGCCAGGCTCCCCTACGTGGCCGCCCGACCCAAAGCCGCATTCGTCAATTTTATCGCTGTGTATTCAGAATTATTCTCGCGTATAAGGTAATATTATTTCATCAAGGTAATAGTTAACAACTAAGTTTAGTGACAAGCGACAGGCCAATGTACAAATACTGCAATAGTTTAGTTTAGTTCATATATTATGCACCCCATACCCATCTTGTGGGTGGTTATCTTGAGATCTGTAGTGGAAAGGGTTACAGAGGCACATAATGGGCTCAGGGACTGAACCCCACAATTCATTAAGCTAAGCAAGTTACAATCTTGATACACAGTTTACATTTGGTCAGGTCTACATCAGCAGATAATGAGAATTTCCAGAGATACTTGTAACCGAGTCTAAGCCGAGCAGTATAGTAACATTTAGAAGTCTGCTGATAATATTGGATGAACCATAGATGTGTGGCTCCTCTTGCATGATAGCATGATACTGCAATAGATGAACAACTTCCCAACAGGAAGGAGCGGGGTCGACATCCCTCCGGGAACTGAATTTACCTGAGGGCCACTAACACTAGTGGCCTCGATGAGGGCAGTAAGCCCGCGGCTTGTCAAAGGTCCCCCCATTTTTCCTGATGATCTTTTCCAGCTTTATTTTAAACCCCAGCAGAGGTTTGGCGTTTACTGCTTCGGCGGGTAGGCGATTCCACTGGTTTACAACCCTGTAGGTGAAAAAGCATTCTGGCTTGTTGAGTGTGAACCCGTTGCTCCTTGTTCGTGTAACATCTGACCTTTTGAAGACATTGTCCTGATCGACATTCTCCAAATTTAGTATTTTATAGGTTTCTATGAAGTCTGCCCTGTCATGCCTGGTTTGTGGTGTTGTTAGCCCTCTGGCCCTCAACCGTTCCTGATACAACAGATGACTAAGCTCTGGTATGATTTTTGTCGTAAGACAGTTCCATAGCTCTGGTAAGACATGGCTCCAGAGCAACTATGTCTTTCTGAAGATGAGGTCTCCATGCCTGGATGCAATAATTCATGTGGGGGCGCACCAGCTACAGTCTAAGTAGACCTAGACGTGCGGTTACACAACTGGCAAATGAATTGTGGGGTTCAGTCCCTGAGCCAATTATGTGCCTCTGTAACCCTTTCCACTACCGCCCACAAGATGGGTATGGGGTGAATAATAAATGAACTAAACTAAACTGGTCGGGGTCCGGTTACACAACTGATCAGGCTCCAGGTACACAACTGGTCAAGCTTCGGTTATACAACTGGTCGGGCTCCGGAGGTGTCACTTGGGTTGTGCATAGTTGGGCTTCAGTTCATGCATGGTTGTGATCCAGAGGTTGTTTGGTTCGTTCATGCTAGGCTTGTGGTTACACAACTGGTCGGGGTCTGGTTACACAACTGGTGGGGCTCCGGTTAAACACCTGGTCGGGCTCCGATTAAATAACTGGTCGGGCTCTGGTTAAATAACTGGTCGGGCTCCGGTTAAATAACTGATCGGGTTCCGGGGGTGTCATTTGGGCCTTGGGTTGTGCATAGTCGGGCTTCCGTTCGTGCATGGTTGTAATCCAGAGGTTGTTTGTATGGTTCGTTAATGCTAGGCTTGCGGTTAGACAACTGGTCGGGCTCCTGTTTCACAACTTGTCGGGTTCAGATTACATAACACCAGGGGTGTGACTTGTTGGGCTTTGGGTTGTGCATGGTTGTGCTCCGGTTCGTACATGGTTGTGCTCCAGTGGTTGTTTGTCTACTAGTGCTGCAGGTTTGCTGGCGAAGGCTCTGTTTATATGTTTGCTAGAAATCTGGGTTTCTTTTTTTGTTTATAGTTCAATTGTTTGGTCGAGCTAGGAATGGAGATTGGTTGTGCTCTGGGACTGTTTAGCTTTCTGGGGGTTGGATGAGATGTATACTTGCTAGGCTTAAGGTTAGACAACTAGTCGGGGTACGGTTACACAACTGGTCTGGGTTACACAACTGGTCGGGGTCCGGTTACACAACTGGTGGGGCTCCGGTTACACAATTGGTCGGGCTCCGGTTAAATAGCTGGTCGGGCTCCGGTTAAATAACTGGTCGGGCTCCGGTTAAATAACTAGTCGGGCTCCGGGGGTGTCATTTTGGGCCTTGGGTTGTGCATAGTCGGGCTTCCGTTCGTGCATGGTTGTAATCCAGAGGTTGTTTGTATGGTTCGTTCATGCTAGGCTTGCGGTTAGACAACTGGTCGGGCTCTTGTTTCACAACTTGTCGGGTTCAGATTACATAACACCAGGGGTGTGACTTGTTGGGCTTTGGGTTGTGCATGGCTGTGCTCCGGTTCGTACATGGTTGTGCTCCAGTGGTTGTTTGTCTACTAGTGCTCCAGGTTTGTTTGCGAAGGCTCTATGTTTATATGTTTGCTAGAAATTCGAATTTCTTTTTTTTTATATAGTTCAATTGTTTGATATGGCTCCATAGTTGGTTTCTAGGGCAAGTGGAGGGTTTTAGGTAGCACTAAGAAGATTTTTGTTTGGTCGAGCTAGGAATGGAGTTTGGTTGTGCTTTGGGACTGTTTAGCTTGGTGGGGGTTGGATGAGATGTATACTTGCTAGGCTTACGGTTGCACAACTGGTTAGGGTCTGGTTACACAACTGGTCGAGCTTCGGTTACACAACTGGTCGGGCTCCGGTTACAAAACTGGTCGGGCTTTGGATTGTACATAGGTGGGCTTCGGTTCTTGTATGTTTGTGCTTCGGAAGTTGTTTGATTCATTCATGCTAGGCTTGCGGCTACACAACTGGTCGGGGTCTGGTTTCACAACTGATCGGGGTTTAGTTACACAACTGGTTGGGTTCTGGTTACACAACTGATCGTGGTCCGGTTACACAACTGGTCAGGGTCCGGTTACACAACTGGTCAGGGTCCGGTTACACAACTGGTCAGGGTCAGGTTACATAACTGGTCGGGCTCCGGTTACACAACTGGTCGGGGTCCGGTTACACAACTGGTCGGGGTCCGGTTACATAACTGGTCGGGCTCCGGTTAAACAACTGGTCGGGCTCCTGGGTTTCACTTGGGCTTGAGGTTGTGCCTCAAGCACATATAACCCTTACAAGCACGGTACCCTTACTCAAATCTCTGAGTATGTTAGACATTAAGTCACTGCACATTCTCTCTTGTGTATTATACATATATAAAACGCTGAACTGTAATGCCAATCCTGACCTCGAAAGCTTCATTGAAGGTTGTAACAGAACCCATGAGCACCACACCAGGAATAAATACAGTTTTGATATTCCTAGAGTACGACTTAATCAAACTAGAAATGCTCTACAAATCAAGGGACCCAGAATGTGGAATGACCTTCCCAACCATGTTAAAGACTGTACCTCTCTCAACCAGTTTAAGATAAAAACTAAACACTACCTAATAAATTCCCTGTAACCCACCTCACTCCTTTATTGTCAACCCATGTCTGTTATTTTATTATTATTATTTTTTTTAATCAACACTGTTTGTCAACCTATTGTATTTGTGCTGCTTTTTCAGTCATGTTCCCCCTTTTTTTTATCTTTATTTGTATTTGTTTTCAACACTTTTTATTATTTATGCTCAATTAGTATTAAGTTCTAGATATTAATGTTTTTCTTGCCCGAAACGCATTGCGTAATAGTGGCTTTAGGCATTGTATGTACTAGCTCTATCTATATATCAATCCATTAATGTAACATCACTTGTATGTATGTACCTTACCTGAATAAACATATTTATTTATATTTATTTATTTATAAAAGTGTGCCTCAAGAAAATATAAGTGTTCAGTGAGGATCCACAAGGTCTTCTCTGGGTACTCTTTGTTCTTCTCCTAGGCTATGGGTCCCTACACTTGCACCAGAGGTGGTACCCCCTTTTAGGTTAAAAATATAAATATATATATATATATATATATATATATATATATATATATATATATATATATATATATATATATATATATATATATATATATATATATATATCTATCTATCTATCTCATATATATATATATATATATATATATATATATATATATATATATATATATATATATATATGTCGTACCTAGTAGCCAGAACGCACTTCTTGGCCTACTATGCAAGGCCCGATTTGCCTAATAAGCCAAGTTTTCATGAATTAATTGTTTTTCGACTACCTAACCTACCTAACCTAACCTAACCTAACTTTTTCTGCTACCTAACCTAACCTAACCTATAAAGATAGGTTAGGTTAGGTTAGGTAGGGTTGGTTAGGTTCGGTCATATATCTACGTTAATTTTAACTCCAATAAAAAAAAATTCACCTCATACATAATGAAATGGGTAGCTTTATCATTTCGTAAGAAAAAAAATAGAAAAAATATAATAATTCAGTAAAATTTGGCTTATTAGGCAAATCGGGCCTTGCATAGTAGGCCAAGAAGTGCGTTCTGGCTACTAGGTACGACATATATATATATATATATATATATATATATATATATATATATATATATATATATATATATATATATATATATATATATATATATATATATATGTCGTACCTAATAGCCAGAACGCACTTCTCAGCCTACTATTCAAGGCCCGATTTGCCTAATAAGCCAAGTTTTCATGAATTAATGTTTTTTCGTGTTCCTAACCTACCTAACCTAACCTAACCTAGCTTTTTTTGGCTACCTAACCTAACCTTACCTATAAATATAGGTTAGGTTAGGTTAGGTAGGGTTGGTTAGGTTCGGTCATATATCTACGTTAATTTTAACTCCAATAAAAAAAAATTGACCTCATACATAGAGAAAAGGGTTGCTTTATCATTTCATAAGAAAAAAACTATAGTAAATATATTAATTCAGGAAAACTTGGCTTATTAGGCAAATCGGGCCTTGAATAGTAGGCTGAGAAGTGAGTTCTGGCTACTAGGTACGACATATATATATATATATATATATATATATATATATATATATATATATATATATATATATATATATATATATATATATATATATATGTCGTACCTAATAGCCAGAACGCACTTCTCAGCCTACTATTCAAGGCCCGATTTGCCTAATAAGCCAAGTTTTCATGAATTAATGTTTTTTCGTCTACCTAACCTACCTAACCTAACCTAACCTAGCTTTTTTTGGCTACCTAACCTAACCTTACCTATAAATATAGGTTAGGTTAGGTTAGGTAGGGTTGGTTAGGTTCGGTCATATATCTACGTTAATTTTAACTCCAATAAAAAAAAATTGACCTCATACATAGAGAAAAGGGTTGCTTTATCATTTCATAAGAAAAAAATTAGAAAAAATATATTAATTCAGGAAAACTTGGCTTATTAGGCAAATCGGGCATTGAATAGTAGGCTGAGAAGTGAGTTCTGGCTACTAGGTACGACACATATATATATATGTCGTACCTAGTAGCCAGAACTCACTTCTCAGCCTACTATTCAAGGCCCGATTTGCCTAATAAGCCAAGTTTTCATGAATTAATTGTTTTTCGACTACCTAACCTACCTAACCTAACCTAACCTAACTTTTTCGGCTACCTAACCTAACCTAACCTATAAAGATAGGTTAGGTTAGGTTAGGTAGGGTTGGTTAGGTTCTGTCATATATCTACGTAAATTTTAACTCCAATAAAAAAAAATTGACCTCATACATAATGAAATGGGTAGCTTTATCATTTCATAAGAAAAAAAATAGAGAAAATATACTAATTCAGGAAAACTTGGCTTATTAGGCAAATCGGGCCTTGCATAGTAGGCTGAGAAGTGCGTTCTGGCTACTAGGTACGACATATATATATATATATATATATATATATATATATATATATATATATATATATATATGTCGTACCTAGTAGCCAGAACTCACTTTTTGGCCTACTATTCAAGGCCCGATTTGCCTAATAAGCCAAGTTTTCCTGAATTAATATATTTTTTCTAATTTTTTTCTTATGAAATGATAAAGCTACCCATTTCATTATGTATGAGGTCAATTTTTTTTATTGGAGTTAAAATTAACGTAGATATATGACCGAACCTAACCAACCCTACCTAACCTAACCTAACCTATCTTTCTAGGTTAGGTTTGGTTAGGTAGCCGAAAAAGTTAGGTTAGGTTAGGTTAGGTAGGTTAGGTAGTCGAAAAACAATTAATTCATGAAAACTTGGCTTATTAGGCAAATCGGGCCTTGCATAGTAGGCTGAGAAGTGCGTTCTGGCTACTAGGTACGACATATATATATATATATATATATATATATATATATATATATATATATATATATATATATCATATGTGTGTGTGTGCAGAAATAATAATAATAAAACAATTAACATCGTGTAGTGTACTCTATATATCAAAATATATTACTTTGAAACCCGTATCAGGCACTAAATATAAAAATTGGGTTACTCTTATTACAAATTCGCTACTTTTAGACCGTCAGCTCGCTACTTTCAGCAATTTGTATCTGGCAACCCTGGCCCCGAGCGCCCAGTACAGGCCGGACAGCCGTCGGAGGTGGTAGTGTACGTCTCTCTTACACCACATTTATGTTAACTGTTGCGTGAATTTGTAGTGTCATTAGTTGGTGACAGGATTTATTGATGTGTTACTGTCACGAGAGTGTAGTTGTGCTTATATCATACTTGTCTTATGCTGTGTTGAATGATAAGGTTGGCTTATATCTGTTGTCAAGGGGAGCACACCACCCCCACAATTACGAGAGTTGCAAGCTTAATAATATAAGCTGTGGTGTCTGGTAGTGTGGTGTCATTGTTGGGGTCAAACTATACCATCATTGTTGCAGCTGTCTACAATCTGTCTCATCAAAGGGGAATACAGTATATTGCTCTCATTAACGCAGGAAGATTGTCGTCAAGGTTGAGGCTGACGTTGCCACCTGAGCACTGACGTTATCATTTATTGCGTCAGTATTTAAGTGTATAATGTTAATATTTAGGTTTTAAGGTGCCATAGAACATTGTCAGTAAAGTGGAAATGGCTTGTCAGCGAATTCCAACATAACATAAGGTAAATTCGGGTAAAAGTGATGCAGGGAATAAGAGTTTGAGAAGCTTTGCAGGGGTACCGTCCCCTCACACTGCACCTCCCCCCCTACGTTTTTATTCCTTTTTTTTAACTCAATTTATACTTTAATCTCAATTAGTATTAAGTTTGTCTATATTTTCCCCCACACCTTGACTGAAATATTGTGCGTATTAGTGGCTTTAGGTATTGTATGTTCTAGCTCTATCTATAAATCCAACATTGTTTGTAACTCATCTTTTATGTATGTACTTTTACCTGAATAAACATTTGAAATGAATGCCCAAAAAGTCACATTTAAGGATGACAGGCATAGACTGTTATAGCATTAACCATTGAACCATATTACCAATATGTAGTCAGTAGTTGTAACAATAGTACAGTAGTTTCTTTACATTAATGCCAGAATGGAAATTCAGGATGTAGTTTAGAAAAACAACTGAACTCTTTCTCGTAACATTTTGTTTGTAACCTAACATAGAGTAATAAAGTAATTTAAGGTCAATGAGTCCAACAATAAAAATGGACCTAGGTATTCAGTCTCTATTGTTAACATTGTATTAACACTGTAGTTAACACTGTAGTTAACACTGTAGTTAACACTGTAGTTCCCTGTTGGGTTATTTGTGGACCTGCATAAGGCTTTTGACACTGTCAACCACCAAAACCTTCTTAAATTAAATCATTATGGAGTCAGAGGTCACTCCCTGCAATACCTCAAATTCTACCTTACTGTCAGGCTCCAGTATGTTTCTGTGAATAATTCAATTTCTCCCACCCTACCCATCAACATTAGTGTTCCTCAGGGCAGCATACTTGGCCCTCTCCTCTTTCTCATCTACATTAATGACCTCCCAAATGCCTCCCAACACCTTAAACCAATTCTATTTGCTGACGACACAACCTTCATTTACTCCAGTCCTGACCCCCGTGCTCTAAATGTCAGTGAATACTGAGCTAAATAAAGTCCATCTTTGGCTAACTGCCAACAAACTCACCCTTAACATTGACAAAACTTTCTATATTCTGTTTGGCAATAAATCCTCTAATCAAATAAATCTCAGGATAAACAATACCCAAATTTGTAACAAAATAGATGGCAAATTCCTTGGCATTCTCATTGACCACAAGCTGAATTTCCAGGGACACATTCTAAATATATCAAAAAAAGTTTCAAAAACTGTTGCCATTCTTTCTAAGATCAGATATTATGTACCTCACCCTGCCCTGGTGACGCTCTATTACTCCCTCATCTATCCATATCTCGACTATGGTATTTGTGCTTGGGGTTCTACTTCCCAAAATCATTTACATCCTCTAATTACTCAACACAAAGCTGCTATTAGAACAATATCCAACTCTGGCCCCAGACATCACTCGGTACCCCTACTCAAATCTCTGAATATGTTGGATATTAAGTCACTGCACATCCTGTCATGTGTATTATATTCATATAAAACGGTGAACTGTAATATCAATCCTAACCTTAAAAGCTTCCTTGAAGGTTGTAACAGAACCCATGAGCACCACACCAGAAACAAATACCTTTATGATATTCCAAGAGTACGACTTAAACTAGAAATGCTCTATAAATCAAGGGATCCAGAATGTGGAATGACCTTTGCAGTTATGTTAAAGACTGTACCTCTCCCAACCAGTTTAAGATAAAAACTAAGCACTACCTAATTAACTCCCTGTAACCTACCTTACCCTTAAAATATCAACCCATGTCTGCTATTTTTAAACAATGCTGTTTGTTGACCAAATTGTATTTTTGCTATTTTCCTGCCATGTTCCCCCCTCTTTTATTTTTATATATTCTCAACACAATTTATACTTTAATCTCAATTAGTATTAAGTTTGTCTTTAATGTTTTTCCTGCCCGAAATGCTTTGCGTAATAGTGGCTTTAGGCATTGTATGTACTGTACTAGCTCTATCTATAAATCTATAAATTTTTGTATAACCTCTTGTATGTATGTACTTTACCAGAATAAACATTTGAATTTTGAATATTATTTCAAGGAACGACATGGTATTTGAGTCGCATGACTTGATAATGGTCCAGAACGGACCAAAACGTCATTTCTTCATCTTGCGGTGTGTGGTTTGGTCAACCTATCTTCAGCCACTTTATTGTGACTCATTGTCTCATTTCCACGAACTATGGCACAAGCTCTTATACTGGAATGGAGGAATTTAACCACACTTCAATGGATGGGTCTGGTATAACATAACAAATTGAAGCGTAATTTCTTGACCCCCATGGAAATAGTGGGAAATAATAATAGTAATTATTATTTCCCACTGTTCCATGAGGTCAAGAAATTCCTTTATTTCAGAGGGTTCACAACCAAAAAGTCCCATAGTAAGTGTGTTTGGGCTGCATTTCCTTTCAACTGATGCAACTGTTCAGCAGTGAATAGTTAATAATAATAATAATTCATTGTGTCTGGGGACAGGAAGCCAGTGTATTCATGTTCATTAATACAGTTTTTCATGTGTGCTATCAATAGGCTGTATTGTGCCTATTAATCTTTGTTAAATTACCAATCAAGCTGTCAACACAATCAATCAGAGCTACCAATGTGCTTTAATATACCTACTAATCTCTCTCATCTCATTTTTTTTTCTTGCAATGTACCTGTAATCACTTTATAAATTTTGCTAGAATTCACCTACTTAAAATTGTTAGATTTAGATTTTTTACTCTGTTAAAGGTACATTCATTGAGTTACATAATGTTAGATTTAAAGATAGAGATAGTACATATAATACCTAAAGCCACTAGTACGCATAGTGTTTTGGGCGTTAGATTAAGGACCTGCCCGAAATGCTGCGTGTACTAGTGGCTTTACAAGAATGTTAACACCATGCTATGCATCCTCACAAACCCAATGTACCTTCTTGTATATATATAAATAAATAAATAAAAATAAATAAATAAATAAATTAGGCTTGTATCGAGGTCCCCCCCCCCCCGGCCACATGGGCGAATTACTGATCCTGCCCAAGGTGCAACCTCCCAAGAAGCTGGCTAACTCCTGAGTGCAGTACTTACTTACTGCTAGGTGATCAGGCATTAGGTAAAGAAAAATGTGCCCAACCATTTGTCCTGCCTGGGAATCAAACCCGGAATTCTCGATTGAGAGTCGAGAATGTCCAGAACGAAACTGCGTTTCTGCCCGAAACGCTGCGCGTGCTAGTGGCTTTACAAGACTGTAATTACCATATTTGTATCCTCACATTCCTTATGTACATTCTTGTATATGCATAAAATAAAATAAAAAAATGTACCCCACTGTACTACCGGTATCCCTGGTAGTTAAGCAATTATTGTGGGTTGCAGCCTGTGGATAGGTCAGTAGGGAAAATCTTAGCTTTATCTCGGCCTAGGACTTAGATAAGGCTAAGATTCCTCCATTCTGCACACTCTTATTCTGGACTGACTCTGGATTTGTGCCTGCTTGTCAATGGAGATAGAGTACTGTACTTGTAAGATTTGCTTTGATGCATTGTATAGATATTTGTTTTCTTCTCCTAATAAGATACAGTACAGTAAAAGTATTTTAAAAGTATTTTACAGTACGTATTTTAAAAGTTAAACGATTCTGCACAAAGAATAAGGTTTAAAATTATAAAATGGCAGTTATGTGTAGCTGATGAGCATTTGTATTAGAATACAGTAATGTACTGTTATATACCTACAATATTCTATTATGTGCTGTACTCTTTAAATATCTGGTATCTTTGGCTAACTAAGGTATCATTTGTTCAGCCCTGATTATTTTGTATTTACAGTAATGTGAAAACCCTATTTACTTGTATTTCCTGTTTTGAAACAAATCAGACTGTTTATTAGTTCATAGAACAAAACTATTGTAGTGCATTTACATCTACTGTACAAGGTTGTCTGATTTATATTTTTTCCAGAGTCAAGATGGGAATAATCTCACTACCATTAGTTGGGTTAGTGTCATTGGTTTGTCTTGTCATCAAGGCCATAATACACTTTACAACCAAAACCTCAGCACCCAACCCATTTAATGAAAACTCTTGCAAAGAAGTGAAGGCCAAGATCACGGATCATAAGCAACGAGATGCTGTCCTTAAACAGGGTTAGTATTTCTAGATTTGTAGTAACAAAGTTAAACAGGGTCATTAAGAAGGGACTTAGTGAAATGAGGTAAAAGAGGGAATGAGGTCTTATTATTATTACTGTTAATACTATTACTATTATCCAGGTTAACAGGAGGTCCTTCAATAACCTAACAGAAAGATGTTTCATTACAATTAATGCTGTTACAAGTCAAGCCTGGCCTCAGCCTGGGCTTGGGGAGTAGAACTACTCCCAGAACCCCATCAAGCAGGTACAGTATTTTAGAATACTGTATCAGGAAATGTTTGCAACCCGAGAAATTTGTTTAAGAACAATGCTATTGCTGGTGCAAGTACAGTACAGTACTTGAGCAAATTTTTTTTTTTGTATACTGAATCATATTTGGTATCTCACTATTGTTACTGACTTTGTTTTGAGTGAGGTATGGCAATAATGTCTTGGGGGTTAATTGGCAAAAGAATTCCAATTAGTGATTAGACATAAACAAGTTAGTAGAGTTAGACGGAGTGCTACCCTGGGATTTGAGTATATACATTTGAACTGGGCAACCAATTACCGGGTAATTATTTTTTTACATGCATCATTGCACATTGAAAACTTGCAGGTTTGAAAAATGACAAACATAGCCTTAATTTACAAAGCAACCTATTGAAAAAAAACCATTGAACTATAAACTGATGTCATTGATCAGTGTTGTAACCAAATCACCTCTAAAGGTAATCAAACTGAAATTAATTAAATCTCAAGATAACTGTCAATAACAGACTGCTTGGTTTTAAAACAAGATCATTTGTCTTTAATTTCTCTAAGTTTTATGACAGTTCAGTATATTGGAGTTCTACAAGTGTGTGTGTTTAGTGGACTGGTGTCATGGACCGGAAAAAATATTCACAACAGTGACACAACAGATTGTTCTGAAAGTTGCATACAGTAGGTATAATAGGAAGGCTGCTAGCATGGTTAGAGACTCGTATGTAGAAAGGTGAGAGCAGACATTATAAGCTGTGATTCAATCTGGAAGTCACTAGTGGAATTCTGCATGGGTCAGTACTAGCACAAGTAGTGTTGCTAGTACATTGTTATATGATTGTGTTTACAGATGACAGTAAGTTACTGGAAAGAATAAGACTCAAACAAGTGTTGTGACTTTCAAAATAGCAAAATAAGCACATGAAGCAATGCATAGGAAATTAAATTTAATGTATATAAATGCCAGTCAGTCAGTCAGTCAGCTTGGTAATAGTCATACCACCCATTCACCAAAACCACCACCACCACCACCACCACTGCATGCTTATTCCACTTGGTGAACTTCTTTTACTCGATGTACTCCAAATACAAGCTTGTTTTGAAATTATCGACCGAAATCTTCGTTCATGCTTACCATAGCCCATTCAAATGAGTTTATCTTTTAAAATATGTGTACAGTATTGTAATAATGCACATTTTATTTTCAGGTTTCAGTCCAGATAAAGTTCCTGAGAATTTGGATGCAATTGTGATAGGAAGTGGTATCGGGGGCCTGTCTGTAGCTGCACTCCTGGCAAAGTCTGGCAAGAAAGTTTTAGTTCTTGAGCAACATGATCAGGTAAGATTTAAATTATATGTACTGTACACACACATGTGCCAAGATGGTATCATTACCTTAATTAGTGCATGTGTTAAACGTGTGGGGCTGTGTTGGGATTGGAGGGCATGTGCATGAAATTATGGACCATATATTTTGGTTACTTGAGGGGTTTTTGTTATGTTGGGATTTAGGCCTAGAGCCAGCCACTTAAGCCAGTTTGGTCATTGTAGTTTCCAGAAATGCTTTGCATAATAGTGGCTTCATTAGTATGTGTAACTCCTGTCCCTTCAATTGTACATTACTCTTATGTTCTTCATACACACATTCTTTTGAATAAACATAATCATTATCATTTTGCACCAGGTGTTTATGCATGTATACATTTACTAATTATTCCTAGTTGTATCTACTGGACGTTAAATCTAGCTTTAGAGCTCCTTCTCATAGCTATTATATTAGGTGTGTGTATTCCTCTTTATGTTGTAGTAGTTGTATTGGCTCACAAAGCTGTGAATGGAGATTGTTTCCATCACTTATGCCTCAAGCTTCTTCCACTAATTTACCACCCTCACTGCATGTGAGTATTTTCCTACACATTGATATTTAATATTTGGTTGTAAATGACCACCACTATGATATTCTTGGTCATCACTATTGTCATATCTAACATGTAGCCCTGCAGGGTCCCAAATTTGCACAGTAGAATAACAACATATTAAGAATGAAAGATATGGAGGGAAATGCAGAATAGAACCAGTGAGGAGCAGAGGGGCCATAGGCACAATCAGGGAACACTATGAACATCAGAATTCCATGGCTGTTCAAACACTCCCAACAGGCATTAGAAATATTGCTGGAACCAAGGTGGATTTCTTCAAAAGGTAATTTTTGATAGATTTTTGCAAGACGTGCTGGATCAGGTTCTAGTGGTTATGTGGGCCATAGGCCACTCCAAGCAACAGCCTGTTAAACAAAGATATTACAAGTCAAGCCTGGCCTCAGGCTGGGCTTGACTTGTAATATGACTACAACTTTTGGAACCATCTCCAGGTAAGATCCAGTCAAGATGGTTATCTCTAGTCTAGTTATTACCTTAAAACTATAGTGTAACTGTAACCCCCTATACAACCTCTCCTTCCTGATTACTGTATATGATATTCTCTTGGGAAGAACATATTTGCTATTATGTACAATTGTCATGTTCATCTTTATTATTGCAAGATGTGGCTTGAGTTCCACTGTTTCTTCTTGCAGCTCTTCTGACATGCTGGTACTTCTGTCTGCATTCATATAAATATTGTTTCTTAATACTCATAGTATCATCCATTTGTTAGAAAGTGTTTCCAGTGGGGAATAAATGCAACATACTGTATTTCACTAATAAACAGTTGTTTTATGTATTTTTTGGTTAATGGAGGGGGGGGGGCTGTTTTCCCAGAAGTCACATATTCCATGCACAACTAAAGATCATTAATTATATTAGAAAAAATTCAGTTAGATGTAGAGTGATTACATTGTTCATGAACTTGAATGAATTATCTAATGCAATTTGCATTACAAGATACTGTACAATTATGGTACTGTAACTGTTTGACACAAGTGAGCATATGAATTCAGTCTTGTTCATAGTACAACCAATAAGAACATAGCTTTGAAGCTGCCAAAATACTAAAACTGAAGATACCATAGTGAAGGATAGCACCATCATTGAATCATAGTGCGAGTTAGTGAAGCTGTGAAATGAAAAGTATCTAGTTATTAGTTTTGGTCAGTTAATATCAGAGCTTTATTCTGAAAGCTCTTATCTGACCAGGTCTTTATTAACATTTATTTAATGTTTTAAAAAACATTCCTAAATTTTAACCCAAAAATGCCTTTTGGGGGTAAAGTAAAGCCATTGAGCCTATTTTCAAAAAGTGTGTATGATTTGTATGGTTGGTTTCCATTTTTCATTTATTATTTTTATCAGTTAATTTGGCCATATCATGTTAAATACTATAAGGTGTCAGTAAAGCCTTATTTTGTTGTAAATCAATTTTTTTATGAAGTAAAATTCTTAGTCTCAAAATGCATCCTATTTTTATCTTAATATTCTTAACTTAATTTTATGAATATCTTTAATATATATTATTATGGATGAACCTGAAATGACTCAACATTGATGCACATCAAAAATTGCACTTGGTAATTTGATGTAGTGATTGTAGCAATTTAAGAGTTAATAGACATACCAATGATCAGATAATGAGTAATTCTGAACTGTCATTGTCTTCCGTGACAGGCTGGTGGTTGCTGCCACACATTTATAGAGAAAGGTTACGAGTTTGATGTAGGCATTCATTACATTGGAGAGCTGACTTCCCAAACACTAATGAAGACGTACATTGATCAAATCACAAATGGCCAACTAGAATGGGCAACAATGAGTAAGTTGTTTACTTGTATATACAGTATAGTACTTATTATTCAGTTTCGTTATTCATGTTCAACTATATTTCCCTGATTGTACAAAATTGCACAAGTTACACCCCAAGAATATAAAATATGATTAGAGTACAGGTACTGTATTTTAAAATCAGTCCTTTGTAGATGATATTTTTATTTTTAGTGCTTTTCTTCAAATAAAACCTGAGCCCATTAGTATCTTTTACTTGGCATTATTTTTTTACACTTTGCTCTGCTTGTTATAGTAACATGTGTACATATCACATGCTTCATTTTCCTTACACCAACCAGGTTTGGTAATGTTAGTACAGTATAGATATTCACATAAAATATAAGAATACAGAAAACTAAACTTCAGTTGCCATGTAACACTCATGGTCTCTATTACCAGGTGATGACTATGATGTGGTGATGTTTGCCGAGAAAGGTCAGGAGCCACGCAAATATCCAGTGGTCAGTGGGGATGGCAAATGGAAGGAATATCTGAAGAAAACATTCCCAGCAGAAGCAAAAAATATTGACAAGTATGTAGTAAGAGTACTTTAATGTTATTATTGGGATTGTTGTTGACTACATGAAAAATTATTACTATTATCTTAGGGAGCCCTGTCAGCTCCCTGAAGCTATCACACTATCACAAGCTGTCACAGTCTAGGGACTAGGGAGGGAACACACATGCAGCCATGCTCTTTCGAAAAGTATCCATAATTTGGGACATCTGAGTGATATGAAGGAAAATTGTTGCGTAGTGATACTACGAAGTGTATCACTGAAAAACGGCAATTTCAGGGACTATGTCCGGTAGTAATTAGTCAAGAAAATCAGGGGGTATATCAGTGCCATGACAGGCACCATTGCTGCCATGGTTACAGTCACGTTCAGTCGGTCTGTCATAACTAGCTATGGTAGTGATAGAGAAGAATAAAGCAAGCTGTCAAAATGTGTAGCATTAGGGCTATGCCGGTGCTAAGGGGAAGAAGCTGCATTCCTAGTGATATATAGCAGGAGGTGGGAGTGACCTACCATCTGGCAGCGGCGTTTGCATCAACAGGCCTACAGTGAAGACAAGATGGACATCGCTTAATAAATCACCTGGTTGTGCTTTGGAGGGTTGACTTGGTGGTTAGTGCCTCTTTGAGTCAATCATACGGTGTACAGTGTTCTTAATATAATAATTAGTCTTGGATTTAAGTTACAAAATGAAAACAATTATCAAGAGGCTCATCTTTGTACTACTTTTTCAAACCTATGTGATACATTATGCTGGCCACTGGCTAATCCTCCCCCCCCTCTCACCATAACACCTCCAACACATGCACACACAGCTTACCACCAACCACATCGAAGCCCACCCCTTACTCCTCAGACATTGACCTTCTGTCCCACCTGCCTGCTTGTCCTCATCCTCTCATTTTTCCTCTCCTTCTCTCCCTCACTCCCCCTCATTCCCTCCTTCCTTCCTCTTCCCTCACACCACCAGGTAACTCCCCACCTTACCACCCCCTCACCATACACACACACAGTTGTGGAGAGGAACAGGAAGAACCATACAAGGAAATGATTGCTCATGCATGGAAAGAAATCAGGGGGGAAGTGAAGGACACGAGGGAAACTATACGTAAACTGCAGATGGATCCAAGTGCAGTGCAAGAGGAGATTAAAAAAAAACTAGAAACAGGCCCCCCTCAGACTCTTGCCCAGGCAACCATCCTCCAGGTAACAGGGTATGTAGCAATGGCAGGGGACCCCTACAATGGGTGCCACCTTTGCTGAAATAATGAAGAGCCCAGATGCCATGTCCACAGTCAAAGAAGTTGTAATGAAAGCAGTAAACTCACAGGAGGCAGCTAGATCCACTACGCCACTACACAGTCTCTGTGGCGTAGTGGTAAGATGCTTGCCTGGCATTCCGCGAGCGCTTTGTCCTGGGTTCGTATCCTGGCTAGGGAGGATTTTCTGGGCTCAAATCTTTAACTGTGGCCTCTGTTTAACTTGACAGTAAAATGGGTACTTGGTTGTAAAAACGAATCTTCGCGGGGGTCATATTCCAGCGAACACAGGATTAGGGACTTACCCGAAATGCTATGTGTACTAGTGGCTGTACAAGAATGTAAGAACTCGTGTGTGTATATAAAATATGAAAGATGCTTGAGGCCAGCTAAAGGAAAGGAAAAGCACTGTAGTAGTGGTAGGTAATAAGGAACAAGGAGGTTCCACAAAGGAAGAATAGAGGACTAAGGACAAAACTGCAGTGTCAGGGATACTAAAGGAGATTGGAATGGAAGGGGCTGAACGAGACATAGAACAGTTTTTCAGGATTGGCCAGTACAACAAAGACAAAAAGCGATTGATCAAGGTAATATTCAGGAACAAGGCCATCAAAGAGGACATCCTAGTAAAAAAGAGCGTACTGAAAAATGCAAGGAACTACAGAGAAGTATACCTTCAGAGGGACATGATCAGGGACAAGATAATAAGGGCAGATGCAAGGATAGGGAAGGTAACCAGGGATCAGCCTCCATCCCAGCACTCCCAGAGGGGGGATTGGGGAACCCCAATCCAGCAATTCAGAAACCCCAGAAGGGACTGCAACACCCCAACCCACCACCATATAGGGCCTCCCCCCCCACCATTCCATAGGGCCTCCCCCCCACCACCCCATAGCGCCTCCCCCCACCACCCCATAGCGCCTCCCCCCACCACCCCATAGCGCCTCCCCCCACCACCTCATAGGGCCTCCCCCCACCACCCCATAGGGCCTCCCCCCACCACCACATAGGGCCTCCCCCCACCACCACATAGGGCCTTCTCCCACCCCCAGCATAAATCCTTCCTTGCCCCTACACAATGCCCACCATATCACCCAAATCCTCCCTCCCACCTTACCTCATGTATCCCTTGCTTTCCCATCCCCTGGTCATCTTCCTGCCCCAAGCAAGCCCAGGCAAGATCTAGGCCCTCCATCCTCCACCCCGTCTCCCCCAAAAAGCCCTGTTAACTACACCGCAAGAGGGCGTGCCCTCACCCCAAGCAATCCTTGCCCCCCCCCCCCCAACCCCAAGCAATCCTTGCCCCCTCTCAACCCCAAGCACTCCTTGCCAACCAAGACTTCTTCCTGTCCTAACAGGCCTGGGCAAGACCTAAGCACTCCATTCCCCACCCCACCTCCCCCTGAGCCCCCTTGGCAACTTTCCTACAGGAGGATGAGCCTACCCAAGTAGCAATGCCCATTGAACAACTTCCTACACTTGTGGGGAGGGAGGGTGAAAATGGATATAGGAAAGTGAGTTTCAAGGTAATGTATTCAAACATCGACGGATTCAGAAATTACATAACAGGAACTATGACAGTGGGTAGACCTAAGATAATAGCGAGTCATTTACAACCCTCCACTAAATGACAGAAGACCCAGAAAGGAGTTTGAAAGAAACAACATGGCAACCAATAATATAATAGAGCAGCTTCAGTTGCTTGCAGGAATGGCTCCAGAATCATGGGCAATTTCAACCATAGAAAGATAGACTGGGAGAATGGAGACCCATATGGAGGTGCAGATTCATGGAGAGCTGAACTCTTGGAAGTGGCAGCAAGGAACCTTCTGAGCCAACATGTCAGGGAACCCTCAAGAATGAGAGGCTATGACGGACCAGATAGACTCGACCTGATATTTACCTTGAATGAGTCAGAAATAAGAGAAGTCAAATTTGAAGCCCCCATAGCAATGAGTGACCACACTGTATTGACATTTGTATCTGGTGGAGGTAGGGATAACCTATCCAAGGATGGGATCGGTAGGGAAAAGACTGAATTATTGAAGAGGAAAATATGACGAGATAAGGAACTTCCTAAGGGGGAATACCATGGGAAACAGAACTCTGAGAGAAGACTGTACAGGATATGATGGATTATGTCACTCAGAAGTGCCAGAAAGCTGCAGATAGATTTATCCCGATCCAAAAGGAGAAAAACGAAAAGCAACATAAGAATCCATGGTTCAATCAGAAATGTAAGGTAGCAAAGCAATTTAGTAAAAGAACATGGATAAACTACAAGAATAACAGAACATCAGAGAGCATGGAGAGATACCAGAAGGCAAGAAATGAGTACCTCAGAGTGAGGAGAGAAGCAGAGACAGTATGAAAATGACATCACTAGTAAAGCTAAGACCCAACCAAGAAGTTTCTTACGAAACGCTTCTAGTCGTCAGACTGTAAATAAAAATGTGAAAATGAACTTTGGAGAATTAATTTTTTAGTTACCCTCAACAGTAAAGAAAAACGTAAATATCAAGAAGATTCATGTTAGAATCATTAATCTTGCCCTTTTGGTCATATTCAACAACATATGTTTACAAGAAAGACTGCTACCAAAATATACTTAGTGTGTGTGTGTATATGTGTATGTGAGAGTGTGAGCGAGTGATATATATTAATTACACACATACATTTGTCTCCTATCTGCTTGATACCTGCTTGATGGGGTTCTGGGATTTCTATTACTAACTAAGCCTGGCTCGAGGCCAGGCTTGTGAGAGCCTAGTCTACTAGGCTGTTGCTTGGAGTGGCCCACAGGCCCACATATCCACCACAGCCCACTTGGTCCAGCACTCCTTGGAGAAAATTACCTAGTTTTCTCTTGAAGATGTTCACGGTTGTTCCGGCAATATTTCTTATGCTTGCTGGGAGGATGTTGGACAACCGTGAACCTCTGATGTGTATACAGTGTTTTCTGATTGTGCTTATGGCACCCCTGCTTTTCACTGATTCTCTTCTGCATTTTCTTCCATATCATTCACTCCAGTATGTTATTTTACTGTGTAGATTTGTTACCTGGCCCTCCAGTATCTTCCACATGTATATTATTTGATATCTCTCCCATCTCCTTTCTAGTGAATACATTTGGAGAGCTTTGAGACGATCCCAATACTCTAATTTAGGTGCTTTATCGCGTCTATCCTACTTTGACAGGATAAGATAGCTGCTATAGAAACTAGTGTGTTATTAAGCACTTAACTGCAGAGGGTAATTAAGATGCTTTTACATGTTCAAGTTTTAGTTGCATCGCATATATTACATAACTGATGCATTACATAGTCCATCTTGGGTACAAGTTCAACATATCAAGTGTTCCAGTATTCAGATAGTACTTACAGAGTTCAGCAGAGTGTCCCCTCAACCCAGGAGGGGAAGGGGACAAAAGTTAGACAGTATGGAACATTCTACTATATAATGTTCAAGGGAATGCATGTTTCTTTCAAAACGTTGACACATGGCGTAGAGTAGTGTAAGTGTTAACAAGATTGGAGCACTGTAAGGGTTAAAGATCAGATAGAAAATATTTAACATTTTTGAGAAATGAGACAAGGTGTGTTAAGGAAATTGTCAAGTTGTAGCAATTTGACACATCTGTCTTTTATCATAAATATATATGTGAATGGAAATTTGGAAATATCATTAATGCTGTTCCTGTAGAAAAGAACTTATTTTTGTTAATTTTGTCTCAGATTCTTCAAGCTCGTGGAAGATGTTCAGCCTAGTAGCTCATATGCAGTAATGGTGAAGTTTATCCCGCTGTGGGCTGTGTGGCTGTTAAAAGTTACAGGATTTTTCAAGTATTTCACTAATTTCTACGAATGGAATGGCAAGACATGCAAGGAAGTTGTATGGGTATGTAAGCACCATCAGTTAGCATTGCAAGTGAGAGCAGTTAAAGTATAGACTTGTTCATTGAGGGTGTACAGTATTTACTTTGGTAATGGTACTGGATCCAGGGGTGACAGGCCAACTTATACACTGCTTTGAATTTATATAAAATACATTATTGCTTAGTTTTCTCAACATATTGTTAACTGTACATACCATTTTCTGTTGAAATAACTCAAAACTTGCTGGAAATATTTAATCAGTTGAGCATGTTGATTGTGCTAAACCATGACTAATCTCTCTCTTCTAGAAAGGGGGGGGGGGGAAAGCCTTGTGGCTCTCTGAAGCTGCTATACTGATAGTGCCAAACTTCAAGGTGCCATCAGTTGCCGAATTCTTATTGGCCTACCGGGGACTATGAGCCAGAACCTGGCCTCCTCAGAAAGGCACGGGGAGCAGTGGTACTATGAGCAATTTTATGTAAATTTATTAATGTCTGCCACCACCAAGGGAAGGTATCCAGAAAGTCAGCAGAACAAGCCTGTGTAACGAATTTCCTCAGTTTCTATGATTGAGCCACCAAGATTTTACAGGAAAGAGATGATTGGGTTGATGGTTGGAAAGAGATGGTGGTGGAGAGAGAGAACTAGCAGTTGAACTGCCTAAATACTGTGGGTCTCATTTTGTTTGCTTTTATCTTGCTGTTGTCTGTTTTGTCTCGCTCTACCTTTCTGGTGGCTATTTTCTCTGTCAGTGATCTAGAAAACTCTGCTCCCTGCACCTCAGTGAGGGCACCAGGTTTTGGCCTCTGGTTTTAGGAAGGTTTTTAAAAACTCACAAGGCCAGGTGCAATTTGATGTGTGTGGAGCTATCTAGAGTAGTAAGCAACAGGGAGCTACCAATAGGGTCCTCCCAGAAAAATAAAATTCACCAACTGTGGTAGATGTTTGTGTGAAGTAAGTGGTTGATTCATGAATTATGCAATATGGCATTTGACAATCATTGCAAACTCGTCTTCAATAATAATTTTTGTATATTACAATTGGGAGCCTGTTATGGTTAAAACAAGGTAATGGAGTACCACCTAAAGGGGTTAGGATATGCCCGGCCCCCAGGGAAACAGTTCCCAAATATAATATATAAATAAATATGGTCTGCAGTCTAGAACAGATCACCTAACCCTAATCAAGAGGGGTGATGGAAACTCCCATTGAAAATTTCACCTAATTATTATAACCCCAAAACCCTACAGTTCCCAAGTCTGTCATCTTGCAACACTGGGCCCGGGGTCGTAACACTCCGTCACTGAAACTTGTTGTTTTACCTTTACTCTTAGGGACTGACGGACAATCAGGAATTGCGAGATATCTTCTGCTATTCTTTTGGTGATTACGGTACACCCCCCAGCATGTCTGGATTCCCAATGCAGACATTGCTCTTCTCACATTTTTCACAAGGTAATCATTTGGTTTTACAATTTTTTTTTTTTAAGTGTAAGTGTAAATGCTGGTGCAGCAAGCTAGATTTCATCTTTAAAAATGATGCATCACAAGGATATTAAATAAATATAAATAAGATTCATTGGGTATTTTTAATGTTAAGTCTTGTTACTGTACGTGCTTTTTTCCTTTTCATCTCCCTACCTTTTCTGGGGGATTCCATTGTGGCTTCCTGAAGTGTCCACATCACTCAACATGTAAAAACTGTAAATATCATGATAAATGCATATTCTTTGCATTTATACAGAGGGGCTGTGAAGATGAATGGAAAAATTAGCAACTGGCTCTGATAATGAATATGATGTCATTGCATTAGTAATGGTAATGTCTTCTCATAGATATAATAACAGGATAAAATATCATACTTGTGTAAATGTGAAATTTATGTAAGGAATTTACACCAGGTCTCCTGAGTGCTTTATCAAGGTCTAAGTGTGTGATTAGGGCAAGTCTTACATCTCGATGTCTAATAAATTATTAGACATTGATGATCATTACATCATTAGATGTTGAGATATAAGTCTCGTCCTAATCACACACTCTGACCTTGATAAAGCCCATAGGAGTGTGCGAAAGACTTGACGTAAATTCCTCGTATAAATTTCACATACACAAGTGTAGGTTTTTATCTTTTTTTTTTTTTTTTTTTTTTTTTTTTTTTTTTTTTTTTTTTTTTTTTTTTTTTTTTTTTTTGAGATATATACAAGAGTTGTTACATTCTTGTACAGCCACTAGTACGCGTAGCGTTTCGGGCAAGTCCTTAATCCTATAGTCTCTGGAATACGATCCCCTGCCGCGAAGAATCGTTTTTTCATCCAAGTACACATTTTACTGTTGCGTTAAACAGAGGCTACAGTTAAGGATTTGCGCCCAGTAAATCCTCTCCGGCCAGGATACGAACCCATGACATAGCGCTCGCGGAACGCCAGGCGAGTGTCTTACCACTACACCACGGAGACGCCTATTATGTCTATTAACACTTTCGCCCGGGCATGACGCAGCATTGCGTCATCCGTTTACTGGCGGTAATACCGGGGATGACGCAGCATTGCGTCATCCACTTTAAATAATCGCCAAAAATCAGGTTTTTATCCGATTTTTTTTGGGACTAGTTTTAAAATGTGCGCCGATGTCATCCCATTTTCTTTGTTGAGCCTCGTGGCCCTCAGGTGGCTTGGCACACGCCGTGGGCCCATTGTTTTCGCTCCACTGTTGTGACCAATGTCGCCTCCCCTCGCATCTCAAACGTGTGAACATTTCGGCTATTTTCCGTGGCTATATTTCTTACTGCGGCTTTAGAAACTATCTACCCTTACTCCACGATGGATAGTGATCTTGAACAAGGCCCTTCCAGGAAGAAAATTGCGAAAGAAAGGCTTGAAAAGGGAGGGAATTGGGAGTGTAGGTGGAAGGCGTCTGAGCACTCACTCCCGGCTAACGTGTGGCCCGTCTTCAACTCGTCGGCGGTTGGAGCGTGACCAGGTTTTATATTTTATATGCTAATGTTCCTCTAGAGAATTCTATTGCGAACCCATTGAGACCAAAATGAAAGACCTAGGACAGAAATTGAGGTGACCAGAGTGAAAATAGTGAAAACATTTTATCGCGTTTGCGCACTCCTGGGGTAACTCGTTCGCACTTTCTCTGTTTGCTGCGGGTAATTAGCCGGGCTATTGGAGTTTATATGCATTTAGTGCTGTAGAGAATTCTATTGCGAACACAATGATACTAAATTTAATCTCGTAGGACGAGAATTAAGGTGACAAAGTTGAAAAGAGTATACACTTTTCAGAATTTACGCGCGCTCCCGTGACACCCTGGGTCCTATATCGCACTATTGAGGGGTGGCGTGCGGGGTGAGCGAAAGTGTTAATAATAAAATAAATTGTAACTACACAATATCAGAGGAACAAATTCTGAATGCTGCCAAAGTAATTCTCTATTGTGCATGGAGACAAAGCCGCAAGGACCTATATTGTGTTTTCATCATCAAACACTGCTGTGAATAGATGCTTCTGATAATGTTAACAATCAGTAGTGAAAAAAGTGCTGAAAAGTCAGTATGCTTCTTTATATTAACTGTAGATGAAAGTATGAATGTGTCTTATCAGTGCTGATATGCTTGCACTCATACAATACAAATTTGATGGTAAATTAATGAAGAATTTGTTTTACCAATCATTGCAAATGCATACTACTGGCGAGTCTATTTTTAATAGTCTGAATTATTTCATAATGGCAAATGAAATTGGGTGGTCAAAATGTGTAGGAGTCAATAGTCTCCGTGGTGTAGTGATAAGACACTCGCCTGGCGTTCCGCGAGCGCTATGTCATGGGTTCGTATCCTGGCCGGGGAGGATTTACTAGGCGCAATTCCTTAACTGTAGCCTCTGTTTAACGCAACAGTAAAATGTGTACTTGGATGAAAAAACGATTCTTCGCGGCAGGGGATCGTATTCCAGGGACCATAGGATTAAGGACTTGCCCGAAACGCTACGCGTACTAGTGGCTGTACAAGAATGTAACAACTCTTGTATATATCTCAAAAAAAAAAAAAAAAAAAAAAAAAAAAAAAAAAAAAAAAAAAAAAATACTGATGGGGCTCCTGTAATGTCAGGGAAGGTTTCCCTGGTTCCCTGTTCCAGGGTTCGTGTGTCTCATTTTGTCCACAGTGTCATTAACTCCAGCCAGCCTGCGGTCTACCCTCATGCTCATGATGTTTGTTAGTATGCTGCTCTGTCGGCCGTCTTTGATAATGTCGATATTCGTGCTCAGGGATTTTGGAGGTCTAACAGGGTCTTGGCTGCCAGGTGTCTTGTTTACGTCCCTGTTCATCTGGTCCCTGGCCTTGTGTACATCCCTGTTCATCTGGTCCCCGGCCTTGTGTAGCTCTGGGGTGTCTCGCAAAGCCGTTGATCTCGCCTTCGAATTGATACCTTACTGCTGCCGCCTCCCTGGTCAGTTTCCTATATCTGTCCTTCTCTGTGGGTAGTTAGCGTTAGGGAGCCAACTGGGCCACCCCAGAAAACCAGGATTGAATGTAATGAAACACCAATTTCTTTGTGAGCCCTGGAGACCCCCTGACACCCTCCCTGCCCCAGGTCGGTGACATATTTCATCATTCTAGAGCTGGCCACTGAGGGTCCGGCTGACCCGAGCTGTTTAAACCCCCCCCCCCCCTTTCAATGATGTAGGTGAAGGTGATTAGCAGTGACTTTCCTCTGTCACCTTTGAAGTACGGTACCTCAAATTTGTTTTTTCTTCTTTCAGGTAGCTCATACCCTGTTGGAGGAGCATCAGAAATTGCTTTTAATATTATTCCAGTGATTGAGGCTGCAGGTGGCAAGGTTCTTGTCCGTGCTGAGGTGAGTTATATTATGCATGTGAATCTTTTGTTTGTTTGTATGTCTGTTTTCAACATCCCAATACCCCCATAAATGTTTGAAGCAAGGGGAAGAGAATGAATCAAGAGATATTTCATAATATGTGATATAATCAGAGAGAGCATCGACAACCTATGAGATTCAAAGCCTTTAGCTGTGGACGGAATTCAGTCCAAAGTCATATAGGAACTGGCAGATGAATAATGTCTACCACTGACACCTTTTAAAAAAATCTGAGGAAAAAGAGGATAGTTCCTCTTGATTGGAAATATGCAAATGGTACCCCAATTTTCACAAAAGGCAGAAAGAGTTTAACACTACCATCTGATCAGCCTGACCTCACGTATCTGTAAGGTCATGGAAAGAATGTGATGGAGGGATTCATTCACCATCTCACTGTTAACAATCTAGTAAAAATCAATGCAACATGGTTTTGTTACAAATAAATCCTGTCTTGCAAATGGGATTACAATTTTGGAAATAGTAACTGGCTATTTAGACAAAGGATTTCTAGTAGATGCAGCATACACGAACTTTGTTGAAGCTGTTGGTAAGGTACCACATGAAAGACTGGTATGGAAATTACAAGCACATGGAATTAGTGGTAGAATACTAGAATTGATAAAACGGTGATTAAAACAAAGAAAGCAAATGGAAATGAATCTGACTGGAGAAATGTGGTGAGTGGGATACCACAAGGGATCCATTTTAAGGCTGACTTTTTTGTTTCTCATATATATCAATGACATACAGTAGATGATAATATTACAAACCACATCATCAAATTTACAGATAACACTAAGGTTTATGGTAAAGTAGGAAGTGAAAAAAGTATTGATGCCTTCAAAGAAATCTACATGAATTCCACAAATGGTCAGAAGACTGGTGAATGCTTTTTAATGTCGAAAATGTAAGACTTTCCGTGTGGTGCATAATGCACATGACAACTACTAGATCAGACACATTTTCTTGCAACAGATTGGTAAAAAGGAGGACCACAGAGTCAGAATCCACCAATTTCTAAAAGTTACACAAGAAATGTATGCTGCAGTTTAAAAAAAAAATTATTACTGAGTTGACACTTTGAGTTTTTCCTATCCTGAAAGGCCCTCCCATGTTATTTTGAGGAGGGTCATATCCTGATAAATGCAAAGGTGTTGCCCAAAAGTATGGAGGTGTGGGTATTGAGGCTGTTACTATGTGTCTGCTCCTCCTTCGTCCTTGACAGGTCTCAGAGTGTAGGGTCATGGGGTTCCTACCTCATCTGAGTGGGAGGAGCCTTCTTTTCCCCATCAGCATTCTCAGCTGGTTGTTGCTGGTCACTTTGCTTCCTTTTACCCCTAGTACAAACTGGACTTTTCTGCTGTGAAACCAGATTTCATATTTAATTTGTTTATATTAGTTTTAATTTACATAAGACTTGAAAACTAATATAGGCATATAGCATTTTGATAACAAAATTGCATAAAATATGATTTTTTAATATAAAGTTAGAATGGCTTTAAAGGTCTTATCTGATATAAACCCAAATAAGTAAAAGTGACTTGCTTAAATCAATGTGACTATAATTAGATGAAATTCCTTTGCCTGTTTCTAGACTTTCATTGAACTTTCATGATTGTTTTGTACAAGTCATCACTGTTTTTACATCTTCTCCTTAGTTAGAATGGTGATGGTGGGTCTTTAAGAATTTGATAAAACTCATTGCCCTGTGAATTGTCCATAACTGATGTAAAAATGTATTATGGTTCACCATATGATTTCCCCAACCACTTGGGCTGGACGGTAGAGCAATGATCTCGCTTCATGCAGGTCGGCGTTCAATTCCCGACCGTCCAAGTGGTTGGGCACCATTCCTTTCCCCTGTCCCATCCCAAATCCTAATCCTGACTCCTTCCAAGTGCTATATAGTCATAATGACTTGGCGCACACTCCTGATAGTTCCCTTCCCTTCACCATATGATTTCCCATAGCTGAAGACAGAAAGTTTGATATGCCTATTGAGGCTCCTCTAGGCCAGCTACTGACCTTTAACAATGCAATCCAAACAAGTTGCCTAACTCCCAGGTACCTATTTACTACTAGGTAGACAGGGACTTTGGATGAAAGGGATTGTGCCAAACCGTCTCAATCTTACTTGGGAGATTAAACCCGGGATCTTCTGTAATGAGCCTATCTCTGCTACTAGCATAATCGGGCACATTTCATTTCACCTGATGCCTATGTTCAATTATTGGTAAAATAGGTACTACTGTGCTAGTTAGTTTAGTTTAGTTAATTTATTATGCACCCCATACCCATCTTGTGGGCGGTAGTGGAAAGGGTTACAGAGGTACATAATGGGCTCAGAGACTGAACCCCATAATTCATTTAGCTAAGCAAGTTACAATCTTGATGAGCTAGTTACAAAATTCAGTATAAGTCGTCACATCATAAATGGGTTTGAGATCGACCACAAGTACAGTTTCTAAATTAAGCAACTGACACATGTGGAGAGCTAGTGTCACAATTGATTTGTCACTATGCCACAGTCCAATTTGTTGTTTGTATGGTGTGAGGGTTCAGGTGGTACAGTCGGGTTCGTTGACTCGCAATCGGGAATTCTGGGTTCAAATCCCAGGCGGAACAAAAATGGTTGGGAGTATTTCCTGCCACCTAATTTACCTAGCAGTAAATAGGTACCCAGGAGTATGTTGTGAGGTTGCATCCTGTGGAGGGTCAGTAGTTCGCCCTCGGGTGGGGGTGGGGTGGACTTCTATATAACCTAACATATATACAGGTACATACATACTCCACGAGCGTAGCTCTTATCCTGTAACTACACTTAGGTAATTACACTTGGGTAATTACTGGCTTTGTGTTCCCCCCCCCAATTCAATGAATTATTATAATTATTATATCAGTGCTCTTCTTGCTTATCTCCATCTACTGCAGCACCATTATCAACATTTGCATTTACTTCATATTAAATTTTTACATTACTCACTACTGTAAAGTCACTGATTGTTGCAGGTTAATTTGAATATCCAAGTGTGACATGTAAATATTTATGCATGCTCTATTATTTTCATATTTACAGGTAACCCAGATTATTATTGATGGAAAAGGTCGAGCATGTGGAGTTGAAGTAAAGAAAGGAACAGAGCCAGTGAATGTTGCAGCTCCTCTGATCATCTCTGATGCAGGTGTGTGTCCAAAATAAAGTGTGTTCATAATTTCCAAATGAACATGGTTGCTCTTACCTAAGGGATCAAAGGAGGGAGGTACTGAATGTTGCATATCTCTTCTTTCCTGGTGAATATCACATCCAGCATTGAAGGAATATCCTCTTCCCTCATTCTCTTGGCTTGCCTAATGTGTTGACACATAAATATCTCCAAGATGAGATTTACGAATCTGGCAGTCTATAGGTCCTCCGTTTTTGTTTCACTAACCTTCTAGTCTATTGAGTTAAAGTTGAAGTCACTAAGTACAGTACCAACAATTGTAATTTGTTTTTATCTGCTCTTACTATAGTCTCTCTCATTATCGTTATGAGGCCCTCTCGTTTGTCATAAAGCTCCTCCTATGTTCAAGTGTTACTTGCCGGTGGGGTGTAGGCATTTATGATTATCAGTTTACTATCCTTATTACAAATCTCCAGTGCCATTGTCAACTTCTTGGGATTTGTTAATTATTAATTCTTTTACATTCAAGTGTTCTTTCACCAGCATGGCAACGCCTCCGCCTTTCTTAATTTTTCTGCCACATCTCCAAATTAACTAACCCCTCGGGAAATACGGTTTCATTTAAAATATTATCCTTAAATTTTGTCTGTCTGTGCAACAATGTCTGGCATCTTGAGCTGTATTATATAATTTAATACAGCTTAAGATGCCACCATCTTCCCAACCCTCACCATCACTCAATCCTTTCCCCTCCCTACCTATGCTATGTCCCCATCCTCCTCCCTCCCAGCACACCTAGTTTCTCCCAGTCCAAAAGGAGAAAACAAAATGCAAATGAGGAACCCATGGTTTAATCAGAGATGTAAGCTGGCAAAACAATTAAGTTCATGAGCATGAAGAAACTAAAATAACAGGACACCAGAGGGCCAGGAATGAGTACCTCAGGGTGAGAAGAGAGGCAGAAAGACAGTACAAAAATGACATTGGAAGTAAGGCAAAGACTCAACCTAAATTGCTGCACAGCCACATCTATGGGGAAATCTAAGTGATTGATTTGATTATTAATTCAAGAGATTGTATTTAATTGTATGTATTACTTGTGGGTGGACTGTATTTTTATAATTTATTATCACCAGTAAACTACCCTTCACACATTTTGGGGGGTTCATTTATGACTAATTAATGTGTTTATTTATTATGGAATTCTTTGGGAATTAATTTAAATTAATTAGAATTAATTAAATTAATCCCATGTTAATGGGATTTCTTTGTGCATGGAAAGTACTATTTCCTCACATTTATTTGATTTAATAACGAAACTTGACAGAAAACAACTTCAGATTTCAGTTGTCTCATGGTGAGGCAGCAGCAGTTGACAACACCCATTAAGGGTGTTATCCTGCACAGCATTATTATTAATTATATATTATTGTAAACAAAAACAAATTTCAAAGAAATTAATTTAACATACAATATTTAAGTGTTATTTACAGTTAAAGAATCCTTTTAACCTTAAATGTGGAAATTATTTCCCACACATTTTAAAGCAAATAGCTGAACATGGGCACAATTTTGTTCTCTAGTACTTGTGACCCGAGTGTTACCAGATGGAACGAGGCATAGGTGTATAAATTGGTAAATAAATAAACCTGAGTAAAATAAATTTTTAAAAATTAGATTTGAATGTCATGTATTTTTTTCAGGAGTATACAACACATTTGAGCGACTCCTCCCATTGGATATTGCATCATCCTCCCGTCTCTGGCCACTAATACAGACATCAACGCACGGTTGTGGTTACATGTCTGTATTTGTAGGACTCAATTGTGATGCAGAGGAACTTGATATTTTCCACAAGAAAAATGCCTGGGTTTTTACTGGGAATGACATTGACAAGGTAACTGGTCATTATTCTTATTTTAATATACAGTAGTGTACAGTGCAGTGTTTAGTAACAGCCATGGTAGCACTAGACTTTTAAATATAAATAAAGTACTGTATGTGTACAATGTTTTAGTCTTTGTATTTTATAAATAAATATAATATAAGTACAGGGGTACCTCGGTTTAAGAATTTAATTTGTTCCTGGAGAGGGTTCGTAACCCGAAAATTCATAAACTGAAGCGCATTTTCCCATAAGAAATAATGGGAAATGAATTAATCCATTCCTGACTCCCCAAAAATTTCACTTCAAAGTAAATTTTATACCTAATTCACCTAAATCTTCACTACAAAAGTATGTTCATGTTATTACTTACTCTTGCTGATGACTCCTGTTGGCATATGGAAGATGGTGAGGAAGGGAAGGAGGAGAGGTGTTACTGTTTGGAAGAAGAGTCCCCTTCCATTATAACATCAGGCAGTGAAGATTTCTCTGGAGTGCACTCTATGGCACGTTTTGCCTGCATACCACTAGGTCCTGGTTGTGGCTCATTGCTTGATTTTCTCACTTTTCTCACAAGGAAACGTTCCATTGAAGATTGTTTTTCCTTCTTTGCAACACTTGTCTGTAGTGAGGCATCACATGTCGTTAAAAAGATCAATGCAATGGCCTACTACAGCTTTATCTGGATGATTCTTTTCAGTAAAACTTTGCAGTCCTTCCCATACTGCACACATTTTCTTAATTAATGAGGAAGGGACATTCTCTGCTGCCTCCTCTTCCTCCCCTGAAGATTTGTTGTACTGCTTAGCTAGTTCAGCAACACGAGTACCATTTTCATGCTTACGAATCTCTTGTTTTTCCACTATGTTCATTCTCACATGTGATTTCTTGCCTTGAACCTTACCACTGGCTAATAACAACTTTTATGCTCAAATGGCCAAAAATCTGACAAAAAACTGTAAATTCTTGTGAAGAATTCAGGGGGGTTAGTCACTGGGCGCGAGGCACTGGTAAACTGAGGTGCGATTGCCGTGCCACCACGCACTAGATCTGTACTCATAACAACAAACTCGTATCCCGATTCAAATTTTCCGAACAAATCGGGCTCGTAACCCGAAAAGTTTGTAAACAGGAACGTTCGTAACCCGAGGTATCACTGTAGTTGATGTTGATGATTATTTGTATACTTGGGCAGCAGGTATTCCTTTAAGAATATTGGTTTAATATGACCACATTGCTGGCATTGTTGATCTTTTTATTTAATTTATTTATCTTATTTATACACAAGAAGGTACGTTGGGTTTGAGAGTACATAGAATTGATGTTATTACATTATTGTAAAGCCACTAGCACACAGCATTTTGGGCAGGTATATTACTGTATTGATTATTGAAGGGGTTTATTTTATACAATATTTCGTTCTACTCTGGAACATCTTCAGCAAAGGTATGAATACACAAGATGCAATTTTTGTCTTTAATACGCATGTGGAAGAAATGGGGAAGGTCATGAGCTCATATAAGGGCTTTACAATTACACGCATAAGGTAAAGTTGCCACTTTTATGTGACAACTTTGTGAAAGGAAATGTGTGAAACATTAAACGAAAAGTTCCAAAGTGTGTGTGTACAAAATTAAATCTTCAGGGAACCAGACACAGTAAGAATTCCAGAGAACAACATAGAGCACATAGAGGTGTCTAGAGACGAAATGGAAAAATTGCTCAAGGGGCTAAGTAAGAACAAAGCAGTTGGTCCAGATGAAATTTCACCATGGGTTCTGAGAGAATGTGCACCTGAGTTCAGCATTCCACTTCAACTGATTTTTCAGGCATCCCCGTGTAAAGGAGTTGTAGCTGATGTGTGGAAAAAGGCTAAAATAGTTCCAATCTACAAAAGTGGCAGCAGGGAAGACCCCCTCAATTATAGACTTGTATCATTGACAAGTGTAATAGTTAAAATATTTGAAAAAATAATTAAAACAAAATGGGTAGAACACCTGGAGAAAAAGGATATACTGTAATATCAGACAGACAGTATGGTTTTTGATCTGGAAGATCCTGTGTAACGAATTTACTCGGTTTCTATGATCGAGCCACAGAGATTTTACAGGGAAAAGATGGTTGGATTGACTGCATCTATCTGGACCTAAAAAAAAAAGGCTTTTGACAGAGTTCCACATAAGAGGTTGTTCTGGAAACTGGAACATAGTGGAGGGGTGACAGGTAAGCTTCTAACATGGATGAAAAATTTCCTAACTGATAGAAAAATGAGGGCCGTAATCAGAGGCAATGTATCAGATTGGAGGAATGTCACAAGTGGAGTACCACAGGGTTGTTCTTGCACCGGTAATGTTCATTGTCTACATAAACGATCTACCAGATGGAATACAGAATTATATGAACATGTTTGCTGATGATGCTAAGATAATAGGGAAGATAAGAAACCTAGATGATTGTCATGCCCTTCAAGAAGACCTTGACAAAATGCGTATATGGAGCACCACTTGGCAAATGGAATTTAATGTGAATAAATGTGATGTTATGGAATGTGGAATTGGAGAACATAGACCCCCACACAACCTATAAATTATGTGAGAAATCTTCAAAGAATTCTGACAAAGACAGGGATTTAGAGGTGGTTCTAGATAGAAAACTGTCACCTGAGGACCTCATTAAGAACATTATGTGAGGAGCCTATACTACACTTTCTAACTTCAGAAATGCTTTTAAATACATGGATGGAGAAATACTTAAATTGTTCACGACTTTTGTTAGACCAAAGCTGGAATGTGCAGCGGTTGTATGATGCCCATATCTTAACCCTTAAACTGCGCATGGCGTATATATACGCCATGAGTAACATGTCCCACGGTGCACATGGGGTGTATATACGCCATAGGGTGCCAGGCACGATTCAAATGGCCCGCAGCTACACGGGGTTCACATTAGCTTCCTCAGGGATCTTGTAAACAGACGCCATGTTTAAAAAAAATCATGGGCAATATTCTCCGGTGTGAGAGCCACAGTACTGAGAGAGCAACCAAGGCTGGCGCACGCAGCATGAGCTAACAGCATTGCTGTTCAGCTTGTGACCACAGCATTGCCTAAAAATGTCAAAATATATATGTAACTGCTATTATTTAGCAATGACAGTATTACAGATGACCCCTGACTGTGATAAAAATGACCAGGATTGTGATAATAGCAGGATTCTTGTGATAATTAGCGCTGTGGGAGGAGTAATGCTGAGGGACGGAGGGAGATAGCATCACTTACTGACTGTGTGGCCACATGTTATTGTCTGCATTCACCATACCAGCTCAGTGGTTCTCTATAGTGAACACAAATGTAGATACTTATATATAATGTGTGTATTAGTGTAATAACAGCAAAAGGATTATGCTGGGAGGAGCCATTTGGGTGACAGTGGAGGCGTCGTCTGCATGACTTGTCTAGCTGTGTAGAGGGTGGTCACTATGCTCTTTAGGCACCCTACAATCTTAGGTGTACAGTTATGGTGCATACAACATGTAGATACAGATATTTAATGTGTGCATATAGTGTAATAACACTGCAAACAGTATTCTTAAGGGAGAAATTTTAGTGCCTGTGACCTTGAATGAATGAGGGATGCAGCTGACTGTGTGTAGCAACGTCTCTGAGTGCCTGGACTAACTATATCAGCTTAGTTGTACAGTTGTGTTGAACAAAACATGTAGGTACTTGTATATAACATCTGTATATAGTGAATAAAATAAAAAAACAGGATGGTGGGAGGAGAAAGTGGGCGAGTGAGGCGTTGTTGGAGTAGCAACGAGTGGCTAGCTAGTGTGTGGCGGTCACTCCTCGTTGCTTTTCGATTCATAGTACAAATTTAATGGTTCGTTATGGTGAACAAAACATGCAGATCCTTATATATAACCTGTGTATAGAGTGTAATAACAGCAAAACTATTTGTTTGTTTTATGAAAATAATAATTGAATCATTAATAAGAACACCATACTTTTGAGTATAAAGTGATGATTCACCCCTTTTATTATATAGATCTATCACACTACACACTATTGAATAATATTACTGCAAAAAACTAAGAAAAAATTAGAGACATTGAAATAATTAGGTAATAATATCTTTGTAGCAACTCTCACCTGTCAGCTCGGGTGACGCTGACCGCCACTGACGACCGCTCTGTCAACGCCCACATTTTTCCAGACTTCCTTGGCCTATTGCGGCCAAAATATGTTACCTACTATTTTTTTCCCATGCTCAGGGAACACAAATTAACATTTTTAGAAGACGAAATAATTTAGAATTTTTTCCTTGCGCACATGGGTGTAAATCTCCTCAGGACCCCTTAGCAGCTTAAAGGTTAAGAAGCACATCAACAAACTGGAAAAGTTGCAAAGACATGCCACTAAGTGGCTCCCAGAGCTGAAGGACAAGAGCTACCAGGAGAGGTTAAATGCATTAAACATGCACAAACTAGAAGATAGAATAAAAAGAAGCAATATGATCACTACGTACAAAATAGTAACAGGCATCGATAAAATTGATAGGGAAGAATTCCTGAGACCTGGAACTTCAAGAACAAGAGATCATAGATTTAAACTAACGCAACAAAGCTGCCGAAGAAATATAAGAAAATTCACTTTTGTAAACAATGGTAGACGGTTGGAACAAGTTAGGTGAGAAGGTGGTGGAGGCCAAAACCGTCAGTAATTTCAAAGCGTTCTATGACAAGAGTGCTGGGAAGATGGCACACCACGAGGGTAGCTCTCATCCTGTAACTACACTTAGGTAATTACACTTAGGTAATTACCCGATCCATAAATGTGGATGTAACAATGCTCACCATAGTTGTATAACACTAAAGTAAAAATATGGTAATGTGCATAGTCCATATTATTGCACACTAAGCATGCTTGCAAGAATGTATCATTTAATCACCAATATAATTAAATAAATATTATCCATAAAATAATTTAAAATTGCATCTTAAAAGTACAATGAAAAGTATTTGCAGCTGATTTTTTTGTATTTATGCAGTTGACTGTGGATTACTTGAATCTAAGCCGAGAAGAAGGTCTTGATGCTGATATTCCTCTTCTGTTCATCTCCTTCCCATCTACCAAAGATCCTGAATGGAAAAAGAAATACCCTGGTATGCAAAATTAAATTGTAAATATGGATAAAATATTTCAAATTATCTTTGCAGGCAATTTGGTGGTGTTCGAAGAACCTAAGCAGGATGGACCCCAAGAGGAATTTATGAAGATAAACATATAATAGTTCCAAGATGCATAAATGTTCTTTTAAGAAAGAGATTGATATTAATTCCTGTGATGGATTAGAATGGGAACATATACTGGTACTGTACTTGTATTTGTATGATATCCTTGCAAGGGGCACAATGTAAGCTGTTGTACTTTTAGTAGCTTTAACTCAGTTGTTATTATTGTTTTATTTTGATCTTGAAAGCTTTTATATATATAATGAGTGGTCCTAGAAATTGATCTGTAGTAGTAGTGTATTTTATGATGTGTATGCTCTATTGTATTGAATACAGTATATCCTAAAATAAGTATACTGTACACCTTCAAAAATATAACCAACATTGAGTGTAATGAAATCCCAGTTTCTGAGTGTGCTTCGGAGGCTCCATGAAGCTATCATACCAACCTGTCCTCTTAAAAAGAACGTCGCTTTTGGCCGTTGCCCGTATGGCTGAATATGGACGTAAATTTAAAATAAATTTGGAATTTTTTTTTTCAACACTAGTAAGTTAAGGGTCCTCTGATAGGTTAGGTGGGCAGGAAATTTTCATAAAGTTTCAAAACGTTATGAAAAACGTAAATTGAAAGTTCCTCTTCTAAGCTGTCCGAGGAGGGCCAGACGACTCAAACAGAAAATGGAGCAGTATGTCACTTTTGTGAGTCGATTTCATTTTAAATTACGTCCAAATTTGGCCATAGTGCGCATACGAGCCAAAAGTGATGTTATTTTTAAGAGGACGGGTTGATCATACACTGACCAGTGCCATACTATCAGGTGCCAAGGTCAGGGAGTTCTATTGGCCTACCGGGAACCATTAGCCAGAACCTGGCCCCTCGCAGAAGGGCGCACGGAGTGATGGCCAATGAACACTGTACATTTACAGATTAATCATCTTTGCCACCACTAGGAAAGGACCCAAAGTCTGCAGACAATGAGTTACAATAATGTGGCTGAAGATGTGATAACCAAACCACACGCAAGAAGATAATGAAATGATGACGTTTCGGTCTGTCCTGGATAATTATCAAGTCGTATATGACTTCATCACCCAAAGTCTGTTTTGATTCACCTATCTGGGTGCTTCACTGGTCGATGGCAAGATGATAAACTTTGAATGTAAAGTGTTTGAGTCATTGCTTCCTGTGCCTCTTTGAGGGGACCAGGTTCTGGCTCATGGTCCCCCAGTAGGCATCAAGAATTCTGTGACTGGTGTCTCAAAGTAGTATGGCACTTTAATCAGTAAGCTAGCTTAGGGAGCCTCTGGGACTTGCCCAAAAATTGCCATTTCATTACATTAAATGCTGGGTTTTTATTTTTCTAACTTAAAAACTAAGTTATGAAGAACTTATATTTTCTGGGGGGAGCCCCGTCGGCTTCCCGGAGCTATCCATGCTGAATGGATATGTATAACTTTCTGGCATCAGTCAATGTGCACAGAGTTCTTGCCTACTGGGGACCATGAGCCAGAACCTGGCCCCCCTCAAGAGAGGCACGAGGAGCAATGACCTCTAGAAACTCCCATTCTATATCTGGGAGCATTCTATATCTGCCATCGACTGGATCTAGCACCCAGAAAGATAGGCGCCCCAAAACAAACCCCTATTCTGGTGAAACAATTGCTACCAAAAGCTGAACGAGTGAACAGAACTCCCCCAAACAAAAATTTGCAAACGAGCATGACGTTATGTCACCGCGCCACTGGCTGCGCAACCCTCCTCTCCCCTCCCTGGGAGAGGGATGGGAAAGGGGAAGCCCCAGACCCCCACGCCGGTGATCCACCCTGCAGTTCTCAGGTTGATGTGCTACTGGTGTGGTCTTGTGCCTATGGCTTCACCAATTAGTCTGTTTCTGTGCCTTGGGTGTGGACTGTCTCTATGGGTGGTGTGCGAGCCAGGAGTAATATTTATAATGGCACCTAGGCCACCTTGCCTAGGTGCCCTGTAAGTACTATCCTTGGGGCCACCTTCCACAAGTCACCTCAGGATCTACCCTCGCTGTGTCATTTACTGCTCAGTACTTGGCTGCCCTTGGAGTCAACTGTGGGTCTTTGTTACCCGTATTTGCCTCTGGGTAGGGGTAGTTTTCATCACTAGTAGGGGCACAGGGTACTGCACAGCTAGTTTTCACCTCTTATAGCGGCCGGCTCTGTTCCACCTGGGTACATTGTCCTCTTGCGGGGGTTTTGCTTTTTTTGTTTTCCTGCCTGGTGAAGGGGTCTGCCTTGGTGGTTGCCCCTTCTGTGTTGGTGTATATATCTATCATTATATCTGTTTTCAGTTTTTGTGGTTGGTGGTACCCCTTGCTAGGCCCCCGTGAGTGGACATGTCCCAAGGGTTCAGCTTTTAGCAGATTGTTTGGTAGTCTTGGGCACCGGTTCGCAGTACCCTGTCTGGGCTTCCCTTAACGTGTTAATAAGGCTAAGGGCCCTGAGAAACCCTGTGGGGGCTCTGTGGTCCGATGGATGTGACCCCCCCTCGCTTCGTGTGAGACGGAAGGTTGCTCTGTCACCTTGTCTCTGGGGAACAATCACTGGTTGTGCCTCCGCCATGCTGCCTGTTGGGTCGGTGATTCTTTTGACCTGGAGTTGTGACGTTTGTTGCCTGTACGTGCTCCAGTTCACCCAAGCTACTGATCATGATATGAGGATGCAGGTGGCAGCTGCGTTGCATGCTAGGTTTAGGTTGCTGCAACTTGTTAGGTTAGTTGCCCCCCGATGCCCCGAGACTGCCCCGTTTTGGTTTTAGGGACCTGGACTTGGGGGTGGGAGTCACTTCAGCTCTGGTTCCGTCCTCCCCTCCTTGTTCTTTCCCTTCTGTTGTCCATCTGGTTCCTTTCCCCTTGCTTCCTGCTCCAAAGCATCTAAGGGTTTTGGAGTCAGGGCAGGGTTTAGTTGGTATTGAGACTCGGGCAGTCTCGGGGGAGTTCCCCTTCCGGGGTGGCGGCGGAGGCATTTGAGCCTGGTCCTCCTGCCGGAGCTTCTGGGCCCCATTAGACCCCCGCTTGGGTTTTTGTACCCTCGGACCGGGGCTTGGTGTTACAGGGTGTGGGGTTCTCTTTTGCTCCCCTCCTTGTACGAGTTGGATATGGAGTCTACCCCTCCCCGGGTTCAGTTCCGTGACCCCGACGGTTCTTTGGGTCAGTCTTTCCGGAGGTTTCCGGCTTCCCGAGTCCAGTCCCAGTGGGTGCAGGACGTCCTTGCAGCTTACCGCCTGCACGACCTGGATTTTGTTTTCGTGATGGATCTACATTCCTTTGTGTATGGATCATCGTGTCCTTACTGGGTTTGTTACGAAGTTCCGGAGACGTCCTGGTTAGGAGACTGCTCTTTCTTCCCTTTGGAGGTGTGGCATACGTTCTGTCGGTCCCGCATGCTTGAGTGGCGAGAAGCTCAGACAGAGTTGCAGGTTTTCCTGGAGGGCCCATTTGAGCATCTCAATGAGTGCTTGTTCACCCCCGCCCTTCCACGGGATGTTGGTGTGATGCAGCTTCATGTTCATGTTCAGGTTCCTTCTCTTCCGGCTGCATTGGTCGTGGAGGACTTGCGTACGTGGGACCTGCTGGCTTTGGCCCTGCGTTTTTTCACCCTCCTTGAGCTGTCTTTGGACTGGCTTGCAGTGGATGTGGAGAAGCTTGGGGCTGCCTCTGGGTCTGGTGCATTGCTTACAGTGGAGCGTGTGTCGTCTGTGCTGCTGAAGCTATTCGTGCCGCTCCTGCGGGATGCAGTTTCGCATTTTTTTGCTTCTAGACTCGCATGTAGGAAGGCGGTGCTCGCTTCTTCCTTGGAATCTGCTTTGGCCCTAACTCGTAGATTGTCTTCGCCCTTTTGTTTGTTGCTGTTTGCCGAGTCTGCGGTGAAGCAGTATCTGCAGGCGACTTCGGGTAGTTGCTGTCCTATGTTGGAATTGTTGGTCCTCCTGGGGGCTTGTGGGGGGCCGTCCCGGCGGGGTCGTGCCAGGGCTCGGAGTTCATTCTGGTGGTGGTGACGTCATGCTCGTTTGCTCGTTTTTGTTTGGGGAGTTCTGTCTACTAGTTCGGCTCTCGGTAGCAATATCTTAACCAGAATAGGGGTTTGTTTTTGAATGCTTACCTTTCTGGGTGCCTGACCTGGTCGATGGCAGACATAGAATGCTTCCAACCACATGGGGTTTCTATAGGCCATTGCTCCTCGTGTGTCTCTGAGAGGGGCAAGGTTCTGGCTCTTGGTCCCCAGTAGGCCTAAGAATTCCATTCACACTGATGCCAAAGTCTAATATTAGCAATATCAGCCTGGATAGCTCCAGGAAGCCTCTGGGTCTCTCCCGGAAAATGGCATTTCATTACATTTAATGCTTTTTTTTTTTAGTTATATATACAAGAGTTCTTACTCTTGTAAAGCTACTAGCTCGCATAGCATTTTGACCAGGTCCTTAATCCTAATTTTCTCTGGAATATGACCTGCTGAAATGTTAAGCAACCAGGTACCCATTCACTGCTGAATGGGTACCATGCTTTGAAATATTAATTTTGCAACCCGAGTTTTATCATTTTAACATTATTAGTGTGCTCATATTAGTCTTGTATTTTAGGCAAGACAACTATGGCTTTAGTTACATTGATGCCGTATCACTGGCTGGAAGAGTGGGAAAATGAACGTGTTATGAAACGTGGCGATGAATATGATTCTTTGAAGAAAATATTTGGCCACAAAGCTGTTGAACAAGCATCTAATATATTTCCATCAATCAAGGTAAGTTTGACCCCTTTTGTGAATATACATTGTATGCTCAAGTGGGCTCTTCAAAATTAGTATATGCTGTACATATAATTTGTGAAGTAGAGCCAAGCTTTAGGATATGTTACAGGAAAATATAAATTAACACATGCAGTAATGTGTATACAAGCCTTTATTGATGCATAAGGCAGTGCAGTAAACTAGGTTCCTTTAAAAATAGTTAATTAAGAAATAAGAAAGTTACAGTATAACTACAACATTCTGGCATAAGGAAATTTAAAGTAGACCAGACCCAAACACCACTACCTTTAGTTCTGTCTTTTGCTTTGTTTCACCTTTGGTCCACTCATGCACTGCCTCAACCTGCTCGGTCTTTGGACCAGGCTCTCGCCTTTCCTCTTTTTGTGTTTTGGTGTCCCCTTAGGTCCATGATTCCTTCTCTAATGGGCTGATTTTGGTTCTCTTGCCTCTGGATATTGGATTGGGGCGCTTCATACTCTCCTTCGGAGGCATGGTTTTTGTTATTTTGGGTCTGGTGGGCATTTTGCTTGCAGCCGACTCCTTATTTTCTGGCAAAGAATGAACTGGTTGGCTTCCGATGGGGTCCTTTGGTCATTGATGCTTGGTTGGTTCGATCAGGGATGCATCATGTATTGTCTGGTGGTGGCTCTCTGTTGCTACCCTCATACCACTGATTCTACTTTGTTGGACACTGTAGGTTGAGCCTGTTTCCTTGGAACCCCGTTCCAAAGCTTGTATTTTCCAAGTCATTCAGTGTTAAGCCTAGCCTGCCTGCAGTCTACCCTTATGCCCATAATGTTAAGAAGTACTGTATGCTGCTCTTTTAGCTGTTCACGTGAATATGTCCAGGGGCTGATATTTGGGCACGGGGGTTTTAAAGATCTAACAGGGTTCCGGTAGCCCGGTATTTGATGAATGTTAACGGCACCCTTGTGTGGCCTTGGGTTTTGTTTTGGCTGGGGGTCTCCTCTCTGTCCTGACTCCTGTGGTGCTGCCTCCTCCCTGGTACGTTCCCATCTACCTGTATTTCCAGGAATAGAGGGGGTTCCGGTAGTACAGTCAGGTTCATTCTCGACTCACAATCGAGAATTCCGGGTTTGAATCAATCCTGGGTGGCACAGAAATGGTTGGGTGCATTTTCTACCACCTAATGCCCCAGTCCATCCATCAGTAAATAGTTACCCAGGAATTAGTCAACTTGTTGTCGGGTTGCATCCTGGAAAGGGGTCAGTAATTCAACCCTATGAGGGACCTCGATTTAAGCCTAACATGTACTATATGTATAAACTGTCTGCCTATCCCCTTACTCAATGAATTATTATTATTATTATTATTATTATTATTATTATTATTATTATTAATAATTCCTTCATTGTGGGTAGTTAGCTTCAGGGAGCCGCAAGAGACTCCAGAAAACCAATGTTGAATGTAATGACATTCCAGTTTCTAGATGAGCCTCAGTGGCCCCTTGATCCTCTCCTGCCTTTCCAGGTCAGTGGAGGTGGGGTGTTTTTATCTGCTCTAAAACTGACAGCTCGGACTCCTGCAGGCAGTGAGTTACCTTCCCCTTCCCCCAAAACGAGTGGAGGAAGTGGTGCGAACAAGCTCGCTCTAGTTTCCATAAAATTCAATATTTTCTTTACATAGTTATGGAAGTTCATTAGGTGGGTTTAGTCTTTGGTCTCTCTTGAATCCAGCAGTGGTTTGTTTTAACTCACTGACTTTCTGGTTGCATGCCCCGGTGAGGTGGCAATATACAGTATCACCGCTCCCTGCACCTCTTTGAGGGGGCTGGGTTCTGGCCCCGGTCCTTGGTAGGCCTATAAACTCCATTGCGGAGTCGACCTTATATATGGAAACCGTCTCAATGTATAGCTTCAGGGGGCCACTGGGGCTCTCCCAGAAATTGGTGTTTCATTACACTGAATGCTGTTTTTGGGGGGAATTCAGAAATATAAATGTGTGGCATTTAATATGATCAGTTATTTTACTATGTGAAATTGGATTTTAGAGAATGCATGTATAATTTGACTATATATACTGTACCTATATTTTTCAGCAACTGTAGTGATTCTCAATGCAAGATTTACACTAGTGAATATAAAAAATGCAATAATAATAATAATAATAATTAATTAATTATTAATAATAATATTAATAATTTAAGCAAAAGTACTGTACATACATACATACATAGGATACAAAATGATTGAGAGATTCATAGGTAAGACAAGTATGATGCCTAAAGCCACTAATATGTATCTTTGGGCATAGTGTAGGAAGAAGCTTAAAAAGTTTCAATTAAATAATATTTTATCGCTGCATATTTTGTGTATGACATTTTCTTTCTAGGATCACATTGATTATATAAACATTGGGACCCCATTGTCCAACCGTTACTATCTTGGAACACCACGTGGCGAGATCTATGGCTTGGACCACACTTCAGAAAGGTTCTCCATTTGGAATAATGCAATTCTTAGACCTCAAACTGATGTTCCAGGCAAGTTTATCAAAAATGTTTCTGCTATACACTTTTTCTCAATACAGTTTTTATTTGGAAAGGACACAGATGGCATAATATAAAAAATAATAATTATATATAGGGGGGTATAATAATAATATATGTATAATGTATACATACAATGTATATATATATGTATTGGGCATAGTGTAGGAAGAAGCTTAAAAAGTATATATACTTTATATAATAATAATATATATACCTTAATTATATATATATATATATATATATATATATATATATATATATATATATATATATATATATATATATAATATATTATATATATATTATATATATAATGTATAATATGTATAATGTATATATGCAATAATATATATTGTGTAAGTTTGCATTTTGGGAGGTTGTAATTTAGAAAGTTTTTGTTGATAATATTTAGTTTTTCTCTTGATTGCAGGAGTTTACTTAACAGGACAAGATATCTGTTCTTGTGGGTTTGCAGGAGCTCTCTGGGGGGGCCTTCTTTGTGCTACTTCCATCTTGCAGCGCAATGTGAGGAGTGATCTAGAGCGGCTCCACCACACTGTACACAGTATAGCTAAAACAAAGGCTAAGACTGAATGAAAATGTTTAGTTTTATTACAGAATTACTACAGTAATGAGAAATAGCTAGTTAGGAAATATATCTTTACCCTTAGGTGGCCACTAATGTTTATAAGCATTTTGCAGTAGTACTAGTGTGACATTGCTAATCATGTTTATAAAGGGTGAAGTAGTGTCAATAAATAAGATTGAATTCTTGTAACCAATAATTACAGATGTTGAATGTATATTAAGCTAAAAAGCAGTAAATACAGGAAGTCTTGTATTTAATTGATTAAATCAGTGTAATTTGATTTGACAGTCAAAGGGATAATGATTACTTAAGAAATTATAGTAATATTTTGCCAAACTGAAGCTAATCAGTAGTATGTATTAGCTGTGAATGGTACTACATATGATGCATTGAGAAAATTTGATTTCATATATTTAATGTAATGTACATAATGGGTAAACAGTATATTAGCTTACTAGATGTTATTAACTTGATTTTAATCAGTTTTGAGAAATTGTTGATTATTTCGGGTAACAAATAAATTTGTCGTTTAATAAATATTTTTATTTAGATTTAACACAAAATTATAGCTTGCAAAGGTTATTTTGAACTACAAGAATTGAATTGCAGGTGGAATATGTACTGATATAATGTTGTGCATTTGAAAGATAAATTGGCAGATCCTAAAAATTCTTGCACTAAAACAAACAAAAGCAGTAATAATGTTTTTAAGCTTTAGAATACCAGCAAGATCTTTGTAAAGGATGGGTAAAATAGTTACAAATTCCCCTTATGTGGTGTTGATCTGATATATTTGCCAGGTGTGCTCATACGCCAATTTTTGTATCAGCCAGCCATATGATGTCAAGACTTTTAGAGTTAAACCCTGATTTATTATGGGATTGTATTCTGCCCGATATCTGATAAGTTAAACTGTGAGGGGGTTAGCTGAAACTGGTGGGAAACACTCAAGAGACTGAAAAGGAAATGTGTAAAACCCTAAACGAACAGTTCCAAAGTGTGTTTGTGAGGAATTAAATTTTTTGTGGACTAGCCTCAATTTAGTGTTGACCTTAGAAAGAAATTTAGGAATACTGTACATTAGAAGTGACTAGAGACAAAGTAAAAAGCAGTTGACCCAGATGGAATCTCACCTTGGTTACTAAAGGAATGTGCATTTGAGATTAGTGCCCCATTATATATTATCTTGCAGTTGTTCTTAAACATGGAATTTAGCTGACATATGGAAGAAAGGCAAATGGTTACAATCTATAAGAAGGAAACATGGAAGACTCTCTAAACTAAACACCTATATTATTAACAAGCATGACAGTAAAAATGCTAGAAAAAATATTTAAAATCAAATGGACCTTGTTCCTGGAAAGTAACACCAAAATAAGTCAGTTTGGATTTTGAATGGGGAGATTGTATGTAACAAATTAACTTAATTTTGATGAAAGAGCCACAGAAATAATGCATGAAAGGGAAGGTTTGGCTGATTGCATTTACCTGAACTTGAAAAGTCTTTGATAGCCCCCCAGAAGAAAGACTTTTGGAAGTTAAACACATTAAAGTTGTGAACTTGTACTGTAAGCAGTAGTATATTGTGTTCCCCAGTTCTCATCCCAGCAGCAAAACTTTACTGTACACCCCATACTGACCCTGTAAGCAGTAAACTATTGTGTACCCCATATTATACTTATTCTGTGAGTGGTAGTTTATTGTGCACCATACTCATCCTTTCAGCGGTAAATTATTGTGCATCCCATACTCGTCCTGTGAGTGGTAGTTTTTTGGGCATCATATCTCATAACATGAATGGTATGGTAGTTTAATACTTCATTGTGTTGGGGGGGGGGACAGGCAGCCAGTGTATATTTACATGGGGGACTCACCAGATCCTAAAGGACCCTCCTGATATCAAGGCACCCACCTAGGGTTGGTATGTTCCTTTGGTGCCTGGACCCACCAGGCACCAAGGGGATCCAAAATTAATTATATATTATATCTGTACAGTACATTATTTCCTTGTGTTTCCTGGCACTTTAAATAATTGTGCAGTATGAAAAGTTTTGAGGTTAAAAAGACCCCACATTGAATAAAGTGAACTGCCATTTTCTGGTGAATAAGTTCCCTATATTCAACATGGAGTCTTTTTAACCACAAAACTTTTCATACTGCACAATTATTTAAAGTGCCAGGAAACACGAGGAAATAATATACTGTACAAATATAGATAAAATATAAAATTTTCACATTATCCGAGGACATGAAATGACAAGACATTTTTGTATAAGCTATTTGGTATGAACAGCTTAGAAAATTTATTGAATAATGCCTGAACTTTTCTCTGCAAAGTATATTTGGTCAATTTAAGTTCTAGAACTTTGCTTTGATACATAATTTTATCATTCCTTCCTTTCTGAAATATACTTAAAGATAATAAGTAAATGTTTAAGTTTTCTGTGGAGACGGTGCTATATAGCCTTATGGGCTCGGCACTTTCTCTTGATAATTGTTTCCTTTAAGATGGTAAGAAAAATTTGTGAATTATTTAGAATTCGTAAGGAAAGTAAGTACAGCAATTATCAAAAGAATAGTTTATATTTTCAATCATTTCAACACCAAAGAAAACAATTACAAATTTAAAAATGAGCCTTCAGTGTGAAATAAACTTTTAGCAAGAATGATCACATAACATCACTAAATGTGCACATTTAAACAGAGTAAAACTGGTGATTCAGGGCATCATAATGTTGAACACCTTCGAATGTGTTGTCCTCCCAATACTAAGGTTTGTTCTCTTCGTATGAAATAATAACAGCAGTGAATCAGTTAAATACAGGTATATTAGAAACTGCAGCTGAAAATATGAACATCATTTTGAGAATACAAGGAGCTGCATAATTAAAAATACAACACTGTAGAAACCTTGCCAAGTGGCATGTATGCAATGAGTTACATCCTAATTACAAAAATACAATACCACTGCTGTCTACCAGATAAGATGCAATGGAGGTCATTTATTCTCTGAGAGCTTAACGTTCTGTAACATTAAATTAACATAATACAATACAGGTAAAATTTTTGGTATTTAAGAGAACTTTCGATCTAGTTTCAAGTACAGGTATTTCAAATTTTACTTAATTTAAACTATTTATTTCTGATGGAAACTATTTTACTGGCAGTGTGTGTATTTCTCATTTCAATTTTTTTTTCCTAAATTTGTCAAACTCGTACATTTCTTTACTCCATGTTGGGAGATTTAATTTACAAAATTATTGATAGTCTTCAGTTTTTGCTTCGAGTTCAGCGCTCAAAGTGTAGTTATCGTCACACGTTGACACTCCCACATCCCTCCCCCCCCCCCCCTCCCGGGTAATACAGTTGCATGCTAAGCTTAGTTATCATGACCTGGTTTCAACACAAATTATAACAAAAATGGTTATAATATTGTACATCTATCTTCTTGGCACACACCTTGACTCACATCCCGTAACATGGCAAGCTACTAATGTGAACCAAGCACAAAAAAGACAAATACATATTTATATATTTTATATATATATATATATATATATTATAATTCTTGCATGAAAATTTTTAATTTTACATGTTTGTTTTTTGTGCACTTCAGGGGTTCAAAGTAAATTCTATTAGAAAGAGTTTTTCCATTTTAAACAGACTACCATTACCAATACTTAAGAGGACAATGGGACTTTGAAACCTTCAGTTGCTAGTCACTTGTCATTCCTGATAACATTTTTAGGAGTGTCACAAACCGTATATTGTACCTATCCTTTTATCTAAGACAACAGAAAAGGAGAGACCCAAAGACATTGGTTAATATCACTGGAAGACGGTGAGCAGTACAAGGTAGGCACGGTGAGCAATTAATAACATGTGATCTATTAAATGATGAAGCTCATATTCCCTGTCGCTGGCTTGTCTTAATCACAGAACCGTCAAATGATTTTATCTGTTGCATATGAAACATACAAAAGCTTATTATACTAAAAATCTTGATTAAATTGTTTTAATTTTGTGATTAAATCCTCTGGTTATCTGGAACTCTACTCTCTTCATGTGTTGACGTCTTGTTGCGACTGCCACAACACGAGAAGTACCAAATAGACTGGTCACTGAAAAATCGAGACGTGTTGTATAAATAAATTTATTACGTATCATAAAAAAGACAAGGTAAGATAATTATCAGGAGAAAACACTGAGCCATTGCGACTATATAGCACTTGGAAGCGATATGAGGATAAGGATACAGGAAAGGAATGGTGCCCAACCACTTGGACGGTTGGGAATTGAGCGCTGACCTGCAAGAAGCGAGACAGTCTCTCTACCATCTAGTCCAAAGCGGTTGGATTATATGAAAAGAAGTAAACAAATTGATTTAAAAATCAGGTTTTCTTGTCTTGGGTGATAATTAAAATTATAGAATCCTTGAGAATAAAGATGCAGCAGCCATAGCACCCTTACCCACCTATTGATGGTATTGGGAAGCAGGAGCCCACAGTTTTAGTATTGGAAAACACAGCTTTGTCTGGGCCAAGTACATAAACTCGTTGCACATTTTGATAGTGTTTAAAATCATAACACAAGGAAGATACAGTTTTAAAGGAAATGCATAATTGTTATTTTACATTTAAAAAGTATTACAGCATGCTCATCTCAAAACATAATAAAAACATGTGTGTTATTTAATCATTTTAATTTTTAATGTAAAATGAAAACAAAATGAAGCAATGTGAAAAATGTGTGAAAACTACAACAGTATCTTTTGCCTAGGATTCATTCTAGCAAACTTAGGAGTACAGTTTTTATCTCATCATCCAGAACTCCTTGTAGTGCAACTGCTAGTGTTGGTAACTTCCACAAAATTGCCTGTAATGCTGACTTTCTGGATGCCCATCTAGTATCAAAAAGTTTCTTTACAGTCAATGTGAAAGATTTAATCTGATTCTGTCGTTCTTCTTTTAGTACTGTAAGGGGAGGTAAACTGTCAAAAAAAAGGTATAGACACTTCCTAGAGTTCTAGGAAGTGTTCTTGTTCTAGAAACAATAACTTGGTTTTAATTTTGGAGCATACTGTATAAAATAGAACCAGATTTAAATTACATGCAGAGCAGTGTGCAAAAGAGTACATTTGGATCACCTTCCCTAATCTTTGTCTAAAGACCAGATATTTTGCCCGACACTGAAATGTCATTGAATTTACCCCTCCATCGTAAGACAGACCATAACACATAGTTACTGACTGCCCCAAGTTTTTGATTTGCTAGAAGAAGAATGTTGAAAAAATCTTCAGTCCTTACTCCAGGTATTTCGCTGAATCATCTAAATTGTTCCACAGCATCACTATGTACTGTTACATATTGCAAGGACAAAGAAAAGTAATCAATTCTGCTGATGATTAGTCAACAATTATTGCATTTATTGCAATTATTGCTGCATTATTGCAATTATTGCTGCATTAGTCAACAATTATTGCAAAGTACTTAGCCACCTTAATTTCCAGACACACAAACTGGGGTTTTACACAGGTTTGAACTCATCACGGCCCTTGTGGATTTACTAATTTGATATATCACGCTATTGTGATTTCTGTGTGTATCCTGTTTGTGTTTGTATTGTATTTTTCCTTTCCAGTTGCAAGGCCAGCTATGACAATTCTGACACTGAACAAACAAAATTGGGTAAGAAAAAGATCTTTCTCCATTTTTGTGTGTTTTACTTTTTTCATGTTCTTCGATTTTGTGCATACTTTTAACAAAAGTCTTGCAACCAGTTTTTGGATCATTCAAAAAACCATCCGATCGATTTGCAAAAAGCCAACAAGCAAAATAAAGCAGTGTTCGCTATTGGTGAGTAACCAACCAACGCCTATCCATTTAACAACAACTTTTAGCTTGTTTCTTGTACCAAGTTGCCCTGAAATGATGTCCAGCTCCATCTTTTGGAAAATGATCAAGATTGTCTTTACCCAATACCCATAGTAAACCCTTAAATGCCAAAAATAATATATAAACTTGTAGAAACAACATCAGGAGCCAGTTTTGATTTAAAAAAACAGACCACAAGAGAAGACTCACCTTCCAAATACTTCACTTTCCTTTAGCGTCTGTGGTAATTCGCAGCCAACGGTCTCTGGCAAGAAGATGACCAGACAACCTGATACTATGGACAGCGCCCCAAAGATTAGAAGTGGCAAAGGTCTGTATGTCTGGGCCTGTGGAATAAGGGAGGATGCATTTCAGCGCAGCTTAATAATATGAACACAAATGAATGCCAGTCACAGGAATCACTATGTACCTGCTGGGATATGGAACCAAACCTGGGGAGGAGCCGAATCCAAAGCCAAGTCGTACGCAGAGGGATGAAAGGAAAACCCCACTTGTAACAGCATGCCCCGCTCCGAGGGTCGGAAAACCCAGGTGGAGTCCAACGGGGCCCCAAGGTCCCCAAGTCAACTCCTCCCAAATCCTGGGAACCTCCACATCAGGTTCCAGGTTCTGACTCGTGGTCCCCAGTAGGCCCATAAGAACTCCATACACATGACTGATGCCAAAGTCTGACATTAGCATTTCAACCTAGTAAGCTCCGGGAAGCCGTAGGGGCTCCCCCAAAAAATATTTGTATAAAATTCATTTTTTATCTGATCGACTTGGGGATAGTTTCAAAATGAGTGCCTTTGAAGTGCACACAATTTGAGATACCAAAATGAAAGATGTAACACGAAACTTGATGTCAGAACACTTGAAAGATTATAAATACGTTTTGGGTCAAAATGTTAAAATATTTGTTAAAATTCTATTTATTGTGCTATTATTATGGGATTAGTTTTAAAATGCACACCTTTAGATTGTGAACAATTTGATACTAAAATGAAAGCTGTGACACAAAAATTTATGTCAGAACACTGGAATGATATAAATAATTTTGTGATGATCAGCGTCCAAAATTAAAATATTTGTTAAAATTCCAGTTATTGCTCTATTATTATGGGACTAGTTTTAAAATACCCCCTTTATATTGCGAACAATTTGGTACCAAAATGAGCGACGTAACACGAAAATTTATGTTATCAAACTGAACAAGTATACACATTAGGTTGCGGTGTGCAAATTGGTGCTCGTTCACGGGTAACTTTAGGCTTTGCTGCGGGGAGTCTCGCCAGGCTTTTGGACATTATATGCATATACACCTGCAGGGAATTTAATTGCAAACACAATGATACTAAAACGAACGATGTAGCACAAGAATTAAGGTGAGAAAACTGAAACGAGTATACACTTTTTACTGATTTTGTGCGCTCATGGGTACTTTTTGCCGACTTTAGGCTTTGCTGTTGGGAGTCATGCTGGGCTTTTGGACATTATATGCATATACACCTGTAGGGAATTTTATTGCGAGCACAATACCAAAACGAACGACGTAGCATGAGAATTAAGGTGAGAAAACTGAAACGAGTATACACATTTCAATGTTGACGCTTGCCTGCATGCTCGCCCGCACGTCGGGAGTGTGACCTCTTAGTTGGCGGCGCATATGCCGTAGGCACGAAAGTGTTAATAATGAAGCACAGAACATATTATGTTAGATTCTGAAGCTTTAAAAGTAACTATAGTAAATATAGTAATATTACTAAAATTCAAATGGCATGCATTTGACTTGCATGCCAATTCTACTTTGGTTGAGTCGTACTCTTTGAATATCATATACATATTTGTTTCTTGTGTAGTGTCCATGCATTCTACTACAGCTCTCTCTGAAAACATTTGAGGTCACGATTAGTGATGCATTTCAGAGTTTTATAGATATAGAGCACACAGGAGTGTGTGAAGTGCTTTTATATATAATTTAAATTTTTGAAAATTATTGAATAAATGATATAGAACACTTGGAACTTACTAAGGAGGCAATAAACGGAGCAACAATGCCCCCGAAGCGGGCACACATGGAGCATGCCCCGATGCCCACACTCCGGTACTCAGTTGGGAAGATCTCCGCAGAATAAATGTAGACGATGGCGAACGCTGCAGCGATGCCAAACTTGCCCACCAGACTAAGAGTTACAATCAACCAACTGATGTCTATTAAGAAAAAATGGATAGAGAATACAAAGATTAGACAATTGTAATGGTTGATAAAGAGTACTACATTAATTTGCTAGTTCAGTAAAAATGAAAGATTTACCTATGTGCAACTATTGTTTCCAGGCAATACCTTGAATCTATATATTATCAAGTAATAATACCTGCATAGAACTTTATTTAGATTAATATCATATGAATAAATACAGTTTGGAATGCACATAGATTGACAAAGGTTTAACCCGATTTATTCCAAAGAAATGGTCAACTTGATACTAGCTCGAACCCATTAGTATCGATGGCTGTCACTAGACGGCCCAGAAACCCCATCCCCCTTGCCAGCAGCCTGTTTTTTATCAAGAAGCTTAACAGGCAGCTTTCGCTTTACTGGCAAGGTTATCCCGAATTTTGGGTTTGCAGCGTGTTGCTCATTTGGGTGCCCCAGAGTTGGTCCCTTATGGTGTTTAGGAACCTGAAACTTGAGGTTCTGGTGAATGCCACCTGAACTAAGTCCACATTTCTTCTTCCTTCCTGTGTGGGGTGGGGTTTGCCCTGCTTTTGGTCTCTCCACCTCCCTCCGGGTTCCAGCTTTAAAGCATCTGAGTTTTTTGGCATCAGTGCAGAGTTTAGCTCGGGATATAACTTCTTCAGGAGCCACCGTCTCTTCCCTACAGGGATGTGGAGCCTTTATTTACACACTTGCTCATCAGCTCCGATTCTTCTCCATGGAAACCAGCCTTCTGTCCTATTCATTGAGCATGAAATGCAGTTCTACCCTATGGACATCATGCTTGGTTTCCTGGGCTGGAGTGGAGCCCATGGAGGGTCAACGGTGCCCTTCAACTCTTCATGGATGTTGGTTCCCTCAGCAAAAGATATTTTGTTCCAAGGAGAAGATTTTTTCCTATCCCCCTTCGATGTTTGTGTTTGATTACTCGGTAGCTCTTCCTAGGGTTCAATTCTATGCGCTGATCATCTTATTTCTGAAGGTTTAAATTATCCCATGTTGCACGATATGTGGCTCATGCAGATCTGTCAGTATCTCCTGTGAGATTTGAACCTATCTGAACTGATGGACCTAGCCTCATTTGAATACAAGTCTGCTTCAGCATATTGGCTGCATTATGAGGTTGCTGATTCATCCTGGCTGGCTGAAAACCTTCTCTTTTCCTTGAACCTGAACATTTGATTGGAAGGAAGTAAGTTCTATCTTTTAGGTGTTTTTGGGCAGCTCTCCTTATTCTCTGCTCAAGGACAGCCTGTTTGCTCTGGTGCTTCCAAAAGATGTGGGGAAGTGAGGCTGTCTGTGCTTTCTGGAGCTCTTATTATGGATGGCCACAGGGTTCGTGACCACTTGGTGATTGTCATGGAGCTTTTTATAAACAAGATCTGTGAAAACATAGATTCGCTTTCTTCAGTCCCAGGTGTGGAGGCCTTGTTGCCTGCATTGCTGGCTTTGGCAGCTTTCCCAAGTTTTCACCCCTCATCCTTTAGGACCACAGCAGCTGCATTTTACTTCCTCTCATGTTGGAGACACTTGGGACTGATGTGACCCAGTAGTGGGGCAACTGTACTCCTAATAGCATGTTGCTTTTTGGCATACAGTATTCAATACCTAAGGCCAAAAAACTGTCGCACTAGAAAATGGTAGTGGCTCGCAAAATTGACATACTGCCCTGCTATCTGTTTGTGGGTCCTCTGGTAGGTTAGTATAAGACACTTTTGCATGACAGTTTCTTGACATTGGGAACACTCGAGAGAACGGGCTGAGTAGGGAGCCATCACAGCAAGAGGTTCAGAGAACTCTACTAAAAAGATGCGGTTCATAACATTCAATGATGGATTCTGGCAAGTATAAAATTGTTCAAAATCTAAAATATTTTAGTCTAAAACAAAATGTATTTCTTATAATGAAGAAATTCAATTATTTACTAAGTATTGCTTGGAAACAAAAAATCTAATTTTCCAATTATTCAAATTTCTTGTGTCTTCACAACCTGAGCAAAACTCATTTTGCCATTTTTCCCAATATTTATTGCACAACTGCAGCTTTAGATATTTAGATATTGGTTATATTCATTTGTACATATGTACAACTCTCCAAATTATGTATATTATACAAACTGAGCTGGTATGGTAGTCCTGAACTGATAGTTGGTTTTAAGTTTACTGGGACCAGGCAAACACGAGATGCTAAGGAAGGGAAGATACCAAGTAACTAGAGGGATAATAACACTAATACCTGCTACTTACCAACATTCTCCTAGTAACACTAATACCCACTACTTACCAACATTCTCCTAGTAACACTAATACCCACTACTTACCAGCATTCTCTTAGTAACACAAATACCTGCTACTTACCACTCTGCTACAACACCAACCTCAAGTTAAATCATAACATTTCTTTACTTATTAAGTTATTAATAATACCCCCTATTATATTTTTCACAAAACATTACCTATTGACATATGCAAATGTATCTTAAAGAAGTAAATTCAATTAGTTTCTTCCGTTTACGTCCGGATTTTACTTTTGAAAGTGACCATGCCTTTGTCATCATGGTTCTTGCATCACTAAATTACAGGATGTATCACGCTTGTCACCAAAGGACAGGATGTCATGCTTGTCACTAAAGAACAGGATGGGTCGCGGTTGTCATTAAAGAACAGGATGCGTCATGGTTGTCACTAAAGAACACGATGCGTCACGCTTGTCACTAAAGAACAGGATGCGTCCCACTTGTCATTAAAGAACAGGATGCGTCACGGTTGTCACTAAACAACGGAATACGTCAAGTTGTCACTAAAGAACAGTATGCGTCACGCTTGTCACTAAAGAACAGGATGCATCATGCTTGTCACTAAAGAACAGGATGCATCATGCTTGTCACTGAAGAACAGGATGCATCATGCTTGTCACTGAAGAACAGGATGCATCATGCTTGTCACTGAAGAACAGGATGTATAATGCTTGTCACTGAAGAACAGGATGCATCACGCTTGTCACTGAAGAACAGGATGCATCACGCTTGTCACTAACGAACAGGATGTGTCACACTTGTCACTAAAAAACAGGATGTGTCACCAGTGTAACAACACAAAAGTATGATACATGATTAAAAAAAAATAAGTACAGTCATCCTAAGAAATATTTACATCTTAAATGTAAAAGTATGCAAGAGATGCTTCTCGCACAAGATTGCCTCACAACGACACACTGATCGCGCTTCACACAATGTTCCATCATATTTATATAACATTACTGTACAATATATTAATTTTAAGTGCTGCATGTAACTTTATGCATAAAATATGAGATTATTTAAAGTCTACTGAAAAGATGCTGACAGATGTGAAATCTACTTCCTTTCAGGTATTTAAAACCTAAATTAATGGATGAACGAGTTACAGGATGAGGATACTTGCAGGGGATTTTTTGATTCATTATCAAAAATCCTGAGTTCAACTCCCAGATGGGACAGAAATGAATGGGTGCATTTCCTTTCACCTAATGCATCTGTTCACCTAGCAGTAAACAGGTACCCGGGAGTTAGTTAATTTTTGTGGGGTTGCATCCTGGGGGAAGGTCCGGAGTTACACCTTGGGGGAACCTCGATAAAATCCTAAAGTATATATTCAAAGGCTTCTTCTCCCCCATCTCATCCCAAATCCTTATCATGATCCCTTCCAAGTGCTATATAGTCATTATGGCTTGGTAGTTTCTCCTGATAGCTCCCTTCCCTTGTCCCTGAGAACAGGAATTATTGTAATTATTATCATTATAATTACTGTATTATTAATTAACTGTACTCTACAACTGTCTGCTTCATCTACAATAACTTTACAACTTTCTGCCTCATCCACAACAACTTTACATTTTCTGCATTGTTCATGATAAATTTACAACTGTCTGCATCATCCACAACAAATTTACAACTGTCTGCATCATCCACAACAAATTTACAACTATCTGCCTCATCCACAAGAACTTTACAACTGTCTGCATCATCCACAACAACTTTACAACCATCTGTCTCATCCACAATGACTTTACAACTGTCTGCATCATCCACAACAACTTTACAACCATCTGTCTCATCCACAATGACTTTACAACTGTCTGCATCATCCACAACAGTTTTACAACTATCTACATCATCCATAACAACTTTACAACTATCTGCCTCATCCACAATAATTTTACAACTGTCACCCTCATGTACAACAGCTTTACAACTGTTTGCATCATCTACAACAACTTTACACTTTCTGCATCATCCACAACAAATTTACAACTGTCTGCTTCATCCACAACAACATTACAACTGCCTACCTCATCCACTACAACTTTACAACTGCCTACCTCATCTACTACAACTGGCTGCCTCATCTACAACTGTGTGTCTCATCCTCAACTTTGTAACAAAGTAGATGGCAGACTCCTTGGCATTCTCATTGACCACAAGCTAAATTTCCAGGGACACATTCTAAATATATATATAAAAAAATATAAAAAACTGTTAGATCAGATATTATGTACCTCACCCTGCCCTGGTGACACTCTATTATCCCCTCATCTATCCTTGTCTCAACTATGGTATTTGTGCTTGGGGTTCCACTACCCAAAATCATTTACGTCATCTAATTACTCAACACAAAGCTGCTATTAGGACAATATCCAACTCTGGCCCCAGACATTACTCGGTACCCCTACTCAAATCTCTGAATATGTTAGATATTAAGTCACTGCACATCCTCTCACGTGTATTATATTCATATAAAACGGTGAACTGTAATGTCAATCCTAACCTTAAAAGGTTCCTTGAAGGTTGTAACAGAACCCATGAAACCACACCAGAAACAAATACCTTTTTGATATTCCAAGAGTACGACTTAATCAAACTAGAAATGCTCTATAAATCAAGGGACCCAGAATGCGGAATGACCTTCGAAATCATGTTAAAGACTGTACCTCTCCCAACCAGTTTAAGATAAAAACTAAGCACTACCTAATTAACTCCCTGTAACCTACCTTACCCTTAAAATATCAACCCATGTCTGCTATTTTTAAACAATGCTGTTTGTTGACCAAATTGTATTTTTGCTATTTTTCTGCCATGTTCTCCCCTTTTTTATTTTTATATATTTTCAACACAATTTATACTTTAATCTCAATTAGTATTAAGTTTTAGTCTTTAGTGTTTTTCCTGCCCGAAACGCTTTGCGCAATAGTGGCTTTAGGCATTGCATGTACTAGCTCTATCTATAAATCCATCAATGTTTGTATCACACTTTGTATGTATGTACTTTACCTGAATAAACGTTTGAATTTGAATTTGATCCACAACAACTTTACAACTGGCTGCCTCATCTACAACAACCTTACAACTGTTAATCTCATCCACAACAAATATACAACTGTCTGCCTCATCTACAACAACTTTACAACTGTCTGTCTCATCCACAACAGCTTTCTGGTTTCAGTGAACCACACTTACAACATGATGGGGGAAACATCTCACTTTGCTGATAAGACTCTCCCTAATTACTGGATTAGTCTCCAGGAAGTGAAGACTGACCTGACCTTTGCCTCACCCTGTGGTTTAGTGTCCTGGCCGTGAAGACTGATCTGACCCTGTGGTTTGAATCGTTCATCCAGTAATGTGGGTTTATATTTTCTTGACTGAAATTCATGTGAAATTAATGTAGCTGTCATATTAAAGCACCTTGAAGCACAATATCTGCACGACAAACAAGATCAAGTGCTTAATTTACATGTTCTGTACAGTACTTCATTACTACAAAGTTTGCTGAGAAATGAATTAGCAATTCAATCAGAAAACTTATAATATACTTATAATTAATGTTTTTTACTGATATTGAATGAAAGAACTTATATGGTGATGCTCATATAAGTAACTTTACATTATGATAAACCATTTGTGCTCTGTGTGGGTCAGGTGGTGTGGGCCAGGTGACATGGGTCAGGTGACATGGGTCAGGTGGCGTGGGTCAGATGACATGGGTCAAGTGATGTGAGTCAGGTGGCATGGTCCAGGTGGCGTGGGTCAGGTGGCGTGAGTCAAGTGATGTGAGTCAGGTGGCATGGTCCAGGTGGCATGGTCCAGGTGGCATGGTCCAGGTGGCGTGGGTCAGGTGGCGTGGGTCAAGTGATGTGGGTCAGGTGGTGTGGGTCAAGTGGCGTGGGTCAGGTGGCGTTGGTCAAGTGATGTGGGTCAGGAGACGGAGAGTGCCGTGTGCCCACACAATTTACCTTCTGGGATAACTCCGGATATGAAGCAAGCGACGCCGCCGAGCAAAAGGACAAAGGAGAGCGTGCCCTTCCTTCCCATTCTGTGGAATCATCATGTTGAGTAAAACCTACAGGGCTCTCTTGGATGTGTTTAATCCTGGTCCAGGATATTAATCCTACAGTCTTTCTTTCCTTCTTTCTTTGCTGGCATGACCACCCGTACAGGCTCTTCAAGTACTAAACTTTCATGACAACTTTAATCAATTAAAACTTTTAAAGATCCTCATCTTCCTCTGATGAGGATCCATTTGACACTCAAATGAGTTTATTAGGATAAATCTATATTAGGTTCACAGAGGACAACAACAACTGCACTAACATATTGTTTGTTATTTCAAATTATATTTGTGTTTTTTCAGTCTAAGATTAACTGTAAGGTATTTGCAAGATATATTGTGTAATTACTGAAGTATAATTACAGGATGAGTGTGTGTGTGTGTATATGTATAATTACCTAAATGTAATTACATAAGTGTAGTTATAGGATGAGAGCTACGCTCGTGGTGTCCCGTTTCCCAGCACTCTTTATCATATAATGCTTTGAAATTACTGACGGTTTTGGCCTCCACCACCTTCTCACCTAAAGTATTCCAACCGTCTATCAATCTGTGTGTGTGTGTGTGTGTGAGTGTGTGTGTGTGTGTGTGTGTGTGTGTGTGTGTGTGTGTGTGTGTGTGTGTGTGTGTGTGTGTGTGTGTGTGTGTGTGTGTGTGTGTGTGTGTGTGTGTGCATGCGCACGTGCATGTGTGTGTGTGTGTGTGTAATAATATAATTATGATATTGAATATGATCGAAAGGGCGAGATCAAGAATTTTAGCATGAATCTTCTCCATATTTCTTATGTTCTTCACTTGAGAAGGAAGTTGAAAAATTAGCTCTCCAAAGTTCCTTGTACAGTTTTATTGTGGCTGATGATAAGAGTTTCAACGACCCTGTCAACATTTTCAAAAGCAGAGTAGAAGTGACTACATTATAGCTGGAGTAACCGAGTATATAGCCCAGAGTGAAGAGAAGTGTTGCATGGTCCCATAGATACACTGCAGCTTACCCATCTCTATATTTCAGTGATGGCTGAGCCAGCATGCTGCATGTTCTGTCTTGGTCTTGAAGATGGTAGAATGTAACCGTATTAGCTGGTTGTAGATAGACATGACAACAACATGTCTTGCAAGGTGCATGATAATGTAGCAAGGCCTCATCAAAGAACATATAATCTCTGCACATAAGCAGATCATCACCAGATATATCATGACAAACAGTACTGCAATAATTGACAATAGAAGAACAGACATTAACAAAGCACTACACATCAAACAAACTCGGCCAACTATCAGCAGCCAGCTAATATGGGTTATATTCTACCATCTTCAAGACCAAGACAAAACATCAGCATACTGGCCCAGCCATCACTGGAACAGAGAGATGGGTAAGCTGCAGTGTACCTATGGGGCCATGCAACACTTCTCTTCACTCTGGGTTATATACTCGGTTACTCCAGCTATAATGTAGTCACTTCTACTCTGCCTTTGAAAATGTTGACAGGGTCGTTGAAACTCTTACCGTTAGCCATTATAAAACTGTACGAGGAACTTTGGAGAGAGAATTTTTCAATTAAACATTGAAATGAAAAGAAGATTCATGTTAGAATAATTAATCTCAAGTCCATTCTGCTTTCATTTTTCCTTCGTAGTTAAATACAATATTTTTATATTTAAGGGAGAGAAGCAAGGAACATGGCCACACCTGAACATGCAACAGGCCCCTACAGTCTCCAGACTGAGTCTTCCATGGTTTTATTCTGCCTCCCTGCATAATGTTTTTAATACTGAGTGTTACTCATTAACAGTAACACATGTGGCCAATGAACATGGCCACACCTGACCTCACTCCCTGCTGAGGGGGGGTGTTATCAAGGGGCAGCCACAACACAAGTTCCAGCACTCCACCATCACCACACGAGTGGTTCACTCTTTCGACCAACCTAACCTCCATCCCCGGCCCTTTTTTTTTTTAGCATATTGTTCCACTCTCCCTTTGCAAGACACTGGTAATCTGCCCTTACCATGTGATACTCTTAGTTCACCATTGTTCATTCTTTTTGTTGAACCATTCTCAGCCATACCATTAACATGTTCATACCACCTCTGGGTATTTCACTTCACATTTTATTCTCTCACTCATACCACATATCTCATGAACTCCTTTATTGCTATACCCATCCCAGATACTCACACCAGCTATTTTTCTAAACAAAAACAAAATATACATCTAGATCTTGTACTCTTGAGCACTCTGCCCCCTTTCCGTTCCAAAGTTTCGGTTCCTTTCGTCAAAACTCAAATAAGTATACTATCCCATTTTTTCCTTATACAACTGTTACTTACCTGCCTTGCCACTCAGAACTCTCTCTCCTTCATCTCTTCTGTTCCTTTCTTTATCTTACACTGTTCACAAGTACTTCATCCTTACTGCCTATTCTACCATATTTTCCTTTAATTTTATTGTTCTGTTTAAATCAATGTATTCTCACACTACAAATGTCAACAAAATTACTGTATTGTCACACTACAAATGTCTACAAAATCACTATTTTCACACTAAAGATATCTACAAAATCATTGTACTGTCACACTTCAAATGTCTACAAAATCACTGTATTGTCACACTACATATTTTCCTGATTTAACTGATTTGCATGAGGAACTCTAACCCTAGTAGCCTCGAAGGTCCCCCCCCTATTTTCCTTTATGATCTTTTCCAGGTATACAGTATTTTAAAACTCGCCACAGTTTTGGCAGTTACGGCTTCAGTGGGTAGGTGATTCCATGGGTTATTAATAACCCTGCGGGGGAAAAAACATCTGTTCTCAGTCCTACATTGTGGCTGGTTGAGCTTGAAACCATTGCTCCTTGTTTGTGTTACATCTGACCTTCTGAAGAAAATATCTGAATCAACATCCTCTAACTTGTTCAGTATTTTAATAACTTCAATGAGATCCACCTTGTCATGCCTAGTTTGCAGTTTTGTTAGCACTGCAGCCTTCAAGCATTCCTGATAAGGAAGATGACTTAGCTCTGTAATGACTTTTTTTTGCCTGGTGTTGCACCTTCTCCAGAGCAGCTATGCCCTTCTGAAAATAAGGTCGCCATGCTTGGATACAGTAATCCAAATGTGGGCGCACCAGAGATTTATTTATGCAGTTGAACCATTACCTTTTTTTCCTTAAAGTCAAAGTATGCTTGTTTATCCCAAGAGTTTGGTTAGCTTTTCTAACTGCTGCACCCACCTGTTGTGCAACTTTTAATGAGTGGTGGATTTTGACTCCAAGGACCTTTTCTTCATCAGTTTGCTGTAATGTAATGCAATTAATTTGGTAGTTGTGGCTTGGGTTGTTGGCTTGAAAAATGCAAGTCAGCAAGGACTTGCATTTTTCGATATTAAAAAGCATTTGTTAGTCTTTTGAAAATTTGTTGAGTTCATGTAGATCTCTTTGTAAGGCTTCAATATCATTATCATTTCCCACTTTACCATAAATCTTTATGTTGTCTGCAAATTTGATGGTTTGGTTTGTAATATTCTCATCTATGTCATTGATGTATATGTCAAAAAGGGTAGGTCCCAAAATGGACCCTTGTGGCACCCTACTTATCACATTTCTCCATTCAGATTCATTTCCAATTAGCACGACCCTTTATTTTCTTTTTTTCAACCATTGTTTTATCCATTTTACTATTTTACCATTTATTCCATAGGCCTGTAAATTCCTTCCCAGTCTTTCATGTAGTACCTTCTTGTAGGCTTTAGCAAAATCCATGTATAATACATCCACCAGAAGGCCCTTGTCTGAGTTGCAGGTTACCGTTTCCAAAAATGTGAGCAAGTTTGCAAGGCAGGATCTGGTTTTAACAAATCCATGTTGTGACAATTGTACAAGGTTGTTCACTGAAAGTTGGTGAATGATTCCCTCCCTGAGGATTCTCTCCATGAGCTTGCAAATGTGTGATGCCAAGCTTATCAGCCGGTAGTTTTCTGCTGAACTCTTTCTGCCGTTTTTCAAAATAGAGGTAATTTTTGCATATTTCCAATCTAGGGGGGACTACCCCTTATTTCAGAGATTTTGTCAAAAGTAGTTTCTGCAGTAGGCATAGTTCTTCTGCCAGTTCTGTTAAGACTTTGGATTGGATTCCATCCACACCAGGGGGTTTTGAGCCTTTTAGTATGTCAATGTTCTGTCTAATTATTTTGCATGTTATGAGTATATCCTTAAATTTATTTACGCTATAAATGTCTACAAAATCACTGTATTGTCCTACTAAATATATCTACAAAATCACTGTACTGTCACACTACAAATGCCTACAAAATCACTGTATTGTCACAACAAATGTCTACCATATCACTGTATTGCCACACTATATATATAAATATATATCTACAAAACCACTATATTGTCATACTAAATATATCTACAAAATCACTATATTGTCACACTACAGATACCTACAAAATCGCAGTATTGCCACACTACATATATATACAAAATCACTATACTGTATTGTCACACTACAGAAGTCTACAAAATCCTGAACATTTCCTTCTTTTCAGCACCATAATGTTTTTCCTACATTGACTTGCAATGTTCTTCTCTTGCACACATCAAACTCATTCTGCAAACTCATCAAATTCATTTGTAATTCCTCATCACTCTCAGGACAGAATACCACATCATCAATCAATAAATCAGAGATTTTCACACACCCAATCGACTTGAGAATAGTCCTGGACGGACCAAAACAACGTCGTCCCTTCCCTTTCTAGTGTGTGGTTTGGTCACCACATTATCAACATACAAATACAAACATCCCCCTTACAGTCGACATCAACACTAGGTGCACATCACAGATAAGAGGCAAGTCAGTTTGACCAGTTACGTTTATGGTGAAAGAAAGATGAAGGAAGACATACTTCAGATGATTGAAGAGATACTTAAGATGAAGGAATAGATACTGGAAAAGGGAGTAAGCTTGAATGCTTGGGAATGGTGTTAGATAAAACAGGAAGCAAGGAAGGTGGAACAAAAGAGCAAGGACTAGCAGAGAAGTGGTAGATGTGGACACTATAAAGAAAGGAAAACAGTACAGGGGTTAAATACAAGGAGAAGTATGAACAGTGTGGACAAGGATAGTATGGACAGATACAGTAATGAGGGGAGTATATGAGAGATGAAATATGAGGAAATGAGATGAGGATTTGTGGATTGGGTGAAGTGCTATACATGGACACATTATGGACACGTTAGGATAATGGCAGAGCATCAGAGAAAACGAAGAGTGTACAAGAAGAACATATACGGCCAGGAGAACAAGTGGTAGAGCAGACAACATCTCACTTGGACCAGGGGCAACATTATATTGGAGTTACTGTTGCCTGGGGAGTGGCCAGAGCTTGACAGATAGTCTGGGTGTAGTAAGTGAACACGATAGATAGTCTCGGGAAGTGGTCAGAGAGCTTGACAGATAGTCTGGGGGAGTGGTGAGTAAACTTGACAGATAGTCTGGGGGGGTCAGAAAACTTGACGGATAGTCTGGGGGGGTCAGTAAACTTGACGGATAGTCTGGGGGGGTCAGTAAACTTGACGGATAGTCTGGGGGGGTCAGTAAACTTGACGGATAGTCTGGGGGGGTCAGTAAACTTGACAGATAGTCTGGGGAGGTCAGTAAACTTGATAGATAGTCTGGGGGTCAGTAAACTTGACAGATAGTCTGGGGGTCAGTAAACTTGACAGATAGTCTGGGGGGAGGTCAGTAAACTTGACAGATAGTCTGGGGGGAGGTCAGTAAACTTGACAGATAGTCTGGGGGTCAGTAAACTTGACAGATAGTCTGGGGGGGTCAATAAACTTGACAGATAGTCTGGGGGTCAGTAAACTTGACAGATAGTCTAGGGGTCAGTAAACTTGACAGATAGTCTGGGGGGTTAGTAAACGTGACAGATAGTCTGGGGGGGGGGTCAATAAACTTGACAGATAGTCTGGGGGTCAGTAAACTTGACAGATAGTCTGGTGGGGTCAATAAGCTTGACAGATAGTCTGGGGGTCAGTAAACTTGACAGATAGTCTGGGGGTCAGTAAACTTGACAGATAGTCTGGGGGTCAGTAAACTTGACAGATAGTCTGGGGGTCAGTAAACTTGACAGATAGTCTGAGGGTCAGTAAACTTGACAGATAGTCTGGTGGGTCAATAAGCTTGACAGATAGTCTGGGGGTCAGTAAACTTGACAGATAGTCTGGGGGTCAGTAAACTTGACAGATAGTCTGGGGGGGGGGGGTCAATAAACTTGACAGATAGTCTGGGGGTCAGTAAACTTGACAGATAGTCTGGGGGTCAGTAAACTTGACAGATAGTCTGGGGGTCAATAAACTTGACAGATAGTCTGGGGGGTCAGTAAACTTGACAGATAGTCTGGGGGTCAGTAAACTTGACAGATAGTCTGGGGGTCAGTAAACTTGACAGATAGTCTGGGGGGGTCAATAAACTTGACAGATAGTCTGGGGGTCAGTAAACTTGACAGATAGTCTGGGGGTCAGTAAACTTGACAGATAGTCTGGGGGTCAGTAAACTTGACAGATAGTCTGGGGGTCAGTAAACTTGACAGATAGTCTGGGGGTCAGTAAACTTGACAGATAGTCTGGGGGTCAGTAAACTTGACAGATAGTCTGGGGGTCAGTAAACTTGACAGATAGTCTGGGGAAGTGGTCAGAGAGCTTGACAAATAGTCTGGGGTACTGGTCAATAAACTTGACAGATAGTCTGGGGGAGTGATCAGTAAACCTGACATCATGAAACATGATGTCAGATAGTCTGGGAGTGGGGAGGGGGGGGTCTGGGAGTGGGGGGTCTGTAAATTTGTCAGATAGTCTGGGGGGGGGTGGTCAGTAAACTTGACAGATAGTCTGGGGGGTCAGTAAACTTGACAGATAGTCTGGGGAAGTGGTCAATAAACTTGACAGATAGTCTAGGGGGTGGGGGGGGATGGGCAGTAAACTTGACAAATAGTCTGGGGAAGTGGTCAGTAAACTTGACAGATAGTCTGGGCGAGTGGTCAGAGAGCTTGACAGATAGTCTTGGGGGGGGGGGCATTAAATAAACTTGACAGATAGCCTGGGGGGGTGGTCAGTAAACTTGACATATTAATAGTCTGGGGAAGTGGTCAGTAAACTTGATAGATAGACTGGGGGTGGGCAGTAAACTTGACAAATACTATGGTGGAGTGGTCAGAGAGCTTGACAGATGGACTGGGAGAATGGTCTGAGAGCATGACAGATAGTATGGGGGAGTTGTCAGAAAGCTAGAAAGATAGTCTGGGGGAGTGTTCAAAGAGCTGTAAAGATAGTATGGGGGAGCATTGAGAGAGCTGGAAAGATAGTATGGGGGAGCATTGAGAGAGCTGGAAAGATAGTATGAGGGAGCATTGAGAGAGCTGGAAAGATAGTATGAGGGAACATTGAGAGAGCTGGAAAGATAGTATGGGGGAGCATTGAGAGAGCTGGAAAGATAGTATGGGGAGTGTTCAAAGAGCTGGAAAGATAGTATGGGGGAGGATTGAAAGAGCTGGAAAGATAGTATGGGGGAGCATTGAGAGAGCTGGAAAGATAGTATGAGGGAACATTAAGAGAGCTGGAAAGATAGTATGGGGGAGCATTGAGAGAGCTGGAAAGATAGTATGGGGGAGCATTGAGAGAGCTGGAAAGATAGTATGGGGGAGAATTGAGAGAGCTGGAAAGATAGTATGGGGGAGCATTGAGAGAGCTGGAAAGATAGTATGGGGAAGTGTTTAGAGAGCTGGAAAAATAGTATGGGGGAGTGGCCAGAGAGTTTGAAAGGGGAAGGTATGGGTGGTGATGAAGCTTCAGGGAGATCCTCTTGTCCTGGCCACCCATTGATAGAAAAAATTTCAGAATGGAGAAAGCAAATGGTCATAGACAGATATACAATTATATTTAATGTTGGTTTAGACTAAAGCAGCATAATTTAACCTTTTCTTAAGCTGGCCTACTCTGTGAATCATATACAAATTATTGTTAAGATTGAATTGTACTCTAAAAATTTGTGTATATCTTTCATTTCTAATAAAGTACAGTACTAAACTTTCTAATAAAGTACTAATTTAGTACTCATTTAGTATGAAAGTATTAATACAGTATTCATTTCTAATAAGTACAGTACTGAACTTTCTAATAAAGCACTCATTTATTACTAATTTAGTACTAAAGTACTAATATAGTACTCATTTCTAATAAAGTACAGTACTAAACTTTGTCAACTTGCTATATGTTTTCCAGCAATTATTGATATTTATTTTTAGAAATCTAAGCATTCAAAATTTATTGATCAAAGCACTGCTAGAAGTATCATAATACATTATTGAATTTCTACTCTTTGCTCTGATCATTAGCACATGGAAATTATGTAATTTATAAACTACTACTGTAAAACGTAATTGAAGATCACATACTGGTAGATCAATAACTACTTTTAGTATAATATGACAAATTATAATATAAAAGAATTTGCAATTAACTTAAAAAGAAATCTCATAAATGACAATATCCAAAATGTTACCATAAATTTTAAATGTTTATGATGATAAACACAAATTAAAAATGAAAATATTCTGTGCAGTGAAAAAATTATCTCTGAATTTCACCATGGAATGAAAATTCCAGAGATATTGCCATATGATTGTCAGAGTTTACATTAGTATACTAGTTTATATTCATAACTGTGTTATCAAGTAGTTCACCTGTACACTACCCTTTCAACCTACCAGGGGAGAGAAGACATTACCTGTCAAGCACCAGATATGTGAAGACGTATGATGGAATCTCAATGAGCATCGTGGCGATGAAATTTACGAAAATATTGCCACCCAAATTCCCAGAGTTTGAAGATAGTCCATAGTAGACCAGGGTGCAGACCGCCCTGTCAAGGTGAGGAGGTTAGTCCTTCTGAGTACACAGATTCGCGCTCATGTACATAGGAAAGAAATGCGGCTCATTTTATGGAATTAACTAAAGAAACATAATCAAATAAATAAACGGGAACAAAATATATTCACTGCACACAGAAATCACAATAGCGTGATGCATCAAATGAACAAATCCACAAGGGCCGTGATGAGGGTTCGAACCTACATCCCAAGGTTCGGATAGATATATGGGATCCTCTCAGACGAAGGTTCGAATCCTCATAACGGCCCTGGTGGCTTTGTTCATATATTTACGGCACATGTAAATTACGTATTGTATGGGAAGGAGCAGAATGGTCTAGGCCTCAACACCTCCCACCTTCGATGTGCCAGGAGATAGGGTCTCGGAAAGAAAATGGATAGACTGATTGACATTTGGATGGAGAGATGGATACTTGGATGAATAGCTAGATGGAGAGATGGACAGACAGATAGAGGGATAGATGGAATGATAGCTGGATAGAGATTGACAGAAAGATTGATGGATAAATAGATGGATAATTAAATGTTTAGAGGGACAGATTAATGGACATATGGAAGGATAGATGGGTAGATGGATAGATAGGTAGATGTATGGATAGATAGATCAATGGATAGCTAGACAGATGAATAGAAGGCTGGATGGATGGATAGAGATGTGTATAGATAAATGGATGGATATATGGAGAGATAAGGTAGACAGATGAATAGATGGATGGATAAATAGATGGATGGATAAATAGATGGATAGAAATTGATGGATAGATAATAAATATAGATGGATATAAATTGATGGATAGATGGGTGGATGGATGGAGAAACTGATGGATAGATGGGTGGATGGATGGATATGGATGGATGGATGGATTACAGTCTCCGTGGTGTAGTGGTAAGACACTCGCCTGGCGTTCCGCGAGCGCTATGTCATGGGTTCGTATCCTGGCCGGGGAGGATTTACTGGGCGCAATTCCTTAACTGTAGCCTCTGTTTAACGCAACAGTAAAATGTGTACTTGGATGAAAAAACGATTCTTCGCGGCAGGGGATCGTATTCCAGGGACCGTAGGATTAAGGACTTGCCCGAAACACTACGCGTACTAGTGGCTGTACAAGAATGTAACAATTCTTGTATATATCTCCAAAAAAAAAATATATATATATATATAGGTGCATGGATAAACTAATAGATGGATGGAAGGGTGAATAGATTGATCAATGGATGGATAGATAGATGGTCAAATAGATGAATAGATAGATGAATAGATGGGTTAATAGATGGATGAATAGATAGATGGATAGATAAATGTATGAGTAGATATAGATAGATAGATAGGAGATAGATAGGTATAGATATATAGATGCTTGTATAGGTAGATGGATATATGGATTAATGGATTAATGGATTAATGGGTATATAGATGCACAAATGTATAAATGGATGTATAAATGCATATATAGCTGGAGGGATATAGATATAGAGGGACAGATAGATGGATGGATGGATAGTTTGATAGATATATGATAGATAAAAATATGGATAGATGGATAGAAAAATAGATGAATAGATAGATTGATGGATGGATAGATAGGGAAATTGATGGATGGATGGATGGGTAAATTGATGGATGGATAGATAGGGAAATTCATGGGGAAATAGATGGATGGGCAGATGTGGAAATTGATGGATGAATGGATGGATACATGAATGGATAGATATGTAGACGGATGTTTAAATGGATGGACAGATAGATGAATAGATTGATGGATAGATTGAACAGTGATATGTATAGAATGATGGATATCTAGATAGATGGATGGATGGATAGTTAGTTGGATGGTGAGAGGGAGAAAGAGCTGGATAGATTAATAGATCAATGGATGGGTGGATAGATCGCTTGATCGGTGGATGGATGGATAGATCGATAGATTGATCGACGAATGGATGGATAGATCAATAGACTGATGGATGGATACAAGATTGGATAGATATAGATACATGATAGATGGATAAATGGATGGATTGGCAGAGACATATATGGCTTGAGCGATAGATGGATGGATGAATAGTTGGCTGGATAGATATACAGATGCATGGAGAGATGGATAGATAAATGTTAGATAGATAGATGGACAGATGGATAGATAGATGAATAGATGAATAGATAGATCGATCAATCAATGCTATATAGATGGATAGATGGATAGATAGAAGAATAGACGAGTAGATGGATGGATAGAAGAGATAGACTGATAGATGGATGGATAAAAAAGATATACTGATAATTATATGGATTACCAGATGAATGGATGGGTAGATAGATGAATAGATATATAGATAAATATACTATACAGACTGAGAGAGGAATGAATGGAGGGATGAATGGATAGATGGATGGTTGGACAGATTAATATAGATGGATAGATAAATGAACAGATAAGTGGATAAATGGACAGATAGATGTATAGATGGATAGACAGAGGGATATTATATATATATATATATATATATATATATATATATATATATATATATATATATATATATATATATATATATATATATATATATATATATATGTCGTACCTAGTAGCCAGAACGCACTTCTCAGCCTACTATGCAAGGCTTAATTTGCCTAATAAGCCAAGTTTTCATGAATTAATTGTTTTTCGACTACCTAACCTACCTAACCTAACCTAACCTAACTTTTTCGGCTACCTAACCGAACCTAACCTACAGAGATAGGTTAGGTTAGGTTAGGTAGCGTTGGTTAGGTTCGGTCATATATCTACGTTAATTTTAACTCCAATAAAAAAAAATTGACCTCATACATAATGAAATGGGTAGCTTTATCATTTCATAAGAAAAAAATTTGAGAAAATATAATAATTTAGGAAAACTTGGCTTATTAGGCAAATCGGGCCTTGCATAGTAGGCCCAGAAGTGCATTCTGGCTACTAGGTACGACATATATATATATATATATATATATATATATATGAACAAGCCTGAATGGTCCCCAGGACTATATGCAACTGACTATATATAGTCAGTCAGACTATAAACAGGACTATATGTTTGTTATATATATATATATATATATATATATATATATATATATATGTCGTACCTAATAGCCAGAACGCACTTCTCAGCCTACTATTCAAGGCCCGATTTGCCTAATAAGCCAAGTTTTCATGAATTAATGTTTTTTCGTGTACCTAACCTACCTAACCTAACCTAACCTAGCTTTTTTTGGCTACCTAACCTAACCTTACCTATAAATATAGATTAGGTTAGGTTAGGTAGGGTTGGTTAGGTTCGGTCATATATCTACGTTAATTTTAACTCCAATAAAAAAAAATTGACCTCATACTTAGAGAAAAGGGTTGCTTTATCATTTCATAAGAAAAAAATTATAGTAAATATATTAATTCAGGAAAACTTGGCTTATTAGGCAAATCGGGCCTTGAATAGTAGGCTGAGAAGTGAGTTCTGGCTACTAGGTACGACATATATATATATATGTCGTACCTAGTAGCCAGAACTCACTTTTTGGCCTACTATTCAGGGCCCGATTTGCCTAATAAGCCAAGTTTTCATGAATTAATTGTTTTTCGACTACCTAACCTACCTAACCTAACCTAACCTAACTTTTTCGGCTACCTAACCAAACCTAACCTATAAAGATAGGTTAGGTTAGGTTAGGTAGGGTTGGTTAGGTTCGGTCATATATCTACGTTAATTTTAACTCCAATAAAAAAAAATTGACCTCATACATAATGAAATGGGTAGCTTTATCATTTCATAAGAAAAAAATTAGAAAAAATATATTAATTCAGGAAAACTTGGCTTATTAGGCAAATCGGGCCTTGAATAGTAGGCCAAAAAGTGAGTTCTGGCTACTAGGTACGACATATATATATATGTCGTACCTAATAGCCAGAACGCACTTCTCAGCCTACTATTCAAGGCCCGATTTGCCTAATAAGCCAAGTTTTCATGAATTAATGTTTTTTCGTCTACCTAACCTACCTAACCTAACCTAACCTAGCTTTTTTTGGCTACCTAACCTAACCTTACCTATAAATATAGGTTAGGTTAGGTTAGGTAGGGTTGGTTAGGTTCGGTCATATATCTACGTTAATTTTAACTCCAATAAAAAAAAATTGACCTCATACATAGAGAAAAGGGTTGCTTTATCATTTCATAAGAAAAAAATTATAGTAAATATATTAATTCAGGAAAACTTGGCTTATTAGGCAAATCGGGCCTTGAATAGTAGGCTGAGAAGTGAGTTCTGGCTACTAGGTACGACATATATATATATATATATATATATAATTATATATATATATTATATATATATTATATATATATATATTATATATATATATATATATATATATATATATATATATATATATATATATATATATATATGGATGGATATATATATAAAGATGGATGGATATATAGATAGATGGATATATGGATGAATAGGTAATTAGATGGATGGATAGATGGATAAATGGGGAGGGGGTCCAATTGATAGATAGATGGAATGATAGATGTGTAGCTGAATGGATAAATGGAAGGATGGATAGATAGATGTATGGACAGATGCATGGAAAGATGGATGGAAAGATGGATGGATAGATTGATGGATAGATGGATAGTTGGATATCCAATATAAATATATGGGTAGCTGGATGGATAGATATATGAATAGATAAATGGATAGATATATAGAAGATAGATGAATGTTTCAATGGATGGAAAGATGGAGAAATAGATGGATAGATAGCTAGATGGACAGCTGGATGGATCGGTGAATAGATAGATGGGTGGATACGTGAATAGATAGATGGGTGGAGAGAAAGATAGACAGACAGACAAATGCACACAACACAGGAAGCCCCCAGAGCCCATATTCTGGAGTTATATTGAGATTATATATTATTTTAATAATAATGATAATACAGTATATATACTGATATATACTGAATAATTTATATATATATATATATATATATATATATATATATATATATATATATATATATATATATATATATATATATAAGTACTGAGGGATTAATTAGGGGTTTACAATACCATTCATAAATGGTTAAATAATACTGTATGTACATGGAAACGATTTCTGCATATTGTGATGCCTCATGAGAATGTATATTCCTGTAACTTCCAACATATCATATAATACTCACCAACAGAAAAACATATTGATGGATCGTTTCCTCATATTAGGAGTCTTCAGAAGGTCAAGAACTGTTCTCTTCACCTTAGTGTTCAGCTGAGCATCCTTCACTAGCTCAACTTTGCTATCACCCAGAGTCCTATCAACTGTTGGAATCTGTCAGGAAATATAACAATGATTTATGATTAATATAAATGATGTTAAATATTTAGTGCCAATTTCATGTAAAATTTGCTAACTAACGAAATTGTTTGATATATCAATAAAGCAAGACAAAATTATAGTCTCAATAATTGCTCTCCCCTAAGGTGAAAGTCATAATCCAATAAAAGAGTCATTTAAGGCAGATTACCTCCATATTTTGATCTTGCAAGAGATGTTTAGGAACCTCAACACCATTGAACTTTGCAGCTCTCTCGATGATCTTGACAGCATCGTCCTTGCGGCCCTGAGCAACCAGCCAGCGCACACTTTCGGGCATCAACCTGCCACAATACAGCTATGTTAGAACAAAGTAATGTAAAAGAATTTTCTATCATTTAGTCACATAAGATTGTCTTTTCCTTTAGTCAAGTACGTAACATATTCTTCTTCAGTGAGGTAAGAATAGTTATCCTTCAGCTAATTAAAAAAATCTTACTCTTCAGTTAGCTAAGAATATCTTATCCTTTATTCAAGTAAGGATATATTATCCTTTAGCTAAGTAAGAATATTATTCTTCAGTCGAGTAAAAATATCTTAGTCTTCAGTCAAGTGAGAATACTGTATCTTATTCTTCAGCCAAGTGAGAATACTGTATCTTATTCTTCAGTCAAGTGAGAATATCTCATCCTTCAGTCAAGTAAGAATGTCTTATCCTTTAGTGAAGTATGAACATTACATTTACAATGTAATAAATAACAGCAAATGTACCAGGATCTGAGAGAACTACTTCCAGACTAGAAAGGGAGACATAAGGCTGCAAGATCTCACTTCTATATTAGAGTCTTCAATTGAATTAATCTATATATTTTTAAATGGAAGTATGATTAAGAATGCAAGATTCCCCATTAAATGATTTCTCACCAAATTAAGAATACTGTACACTCATTCTAATGATTCTTTAATGAATATCTGCTGAGTGTTTCCCAAGTCAACACATCTGTATTTTGCATCAAGATGAGGAAACACTGGTATTCATGCTTCTATATGCATGTCACACCTGAATATTTATTATGTGTTCATAAGTACGCATATATAGATAAAGAAACAGTACAAACCACATGTAAGAGATGAGCAGAAAAGCTGGAGCAGTAACGGCGACCTGAAGCCAGCGCCAGTCCCTGATGAAGATGGCCAGCACCCCGGTCATGGCTTCCCCCAGAGCAAACGGTATCTCAATGATGATGCCACAGAACGTCCGGTACCTGGCCCCGACGAACTCAACAGCTGACATATTGGGAAACACTAATTAAACCAAGAATATTGTAAGAATTTCTGTCATTTGAACTACTATGGAAACACTTTACAATTATTTATTTTAGGCAATGTACATTATTGTATTATTATTATTATTTTTTTTTTGCAGGAATATTCCTGCATAGGCCCTAAGCCTCTGGCTGGCTCACTAAGTGTTACTTGTTTCTGTTTTACTTAGGCGGTGTATGAGTATTTATGACTCGTATAGTCGCTTCAGTAAGATTTTGCTCCATGTGTTTAACAACTTCTGCTCTGTTGAATCTAAATTTAAATCTTATTGGGTTTGTAACTGGGCACTGTGTTAGATAATGTTCCAGAGGTCTGTCGGGCATTTCTCCACAGTGCCGACATTTCCCCTCATCTGCATGGTACCTCATCTGGAACTGATGAGGTACTCATCTCATCTGGAACCTGTTAGCCTATTTCCCATGCACATGGGTATCCAAGATTGATGCAATGTAAATGTACTTCTGTTGTTCTACTGCTTCCTTTCATCAAAATAAATGGTTCGTAGTGGGTCGAATTCTTGTACCAACCCTCAGATCCTGATGTTGCAACTGCTGTGTTGTGGTCACTGTACATCTCTTGCATTGCTCTATTACTTAAATAATCTGTGATAGACTCTGTGGTATGTAAATGTCTACATTTCTTTTCTTAGTTGCAAGTTTTGCAGCATCATCTGCAATGTCATTTCCTATTATTCCCACATGACTTGGCACCCAGTTGATAAGCACCCAATGGCCTTGACATTTGAGAGCAACGATAAAGCAACATCAGTTTACACTCAACATATAGTGCTATAGCTAGTACAATGTGCTATAGGAAGTACAGGGTACTATAGGAATTATAGGGTGCTATAGTTTGTACAATGTGCTATAGAAATTACAGGGTGTTATAGTTAATATAGGATGTTATAGTTAATACAGGATGCCATAGTTAGTACAGTGTGCTATAGAAAGTACATGTGCAATAGTTAATACAGGGTGCTATAGTTATTACAGGGTGCTATAGTTAGTACAGGGTACTATAGTTAGTACAGGGTGCTATAGTTAGTACAGGGTGCTATAGTTAGTACAGGGTGCTATAGTGAGTACAGAATGCTATAGTTAATATTGGGTGCTATAGGTAATACAGTGTGCTATAGTTAGTACAGTGTGCTATAATTTGTATAGGGTGCTATAGTTAGTACAGGGTGCTATATTGTAGTTAGTACATGGAGTTCCATTAAGTACAGGGTGCTATAGTTAGTACAGTGTGCCGTAGTACAAGTGCTATAGCTAATACAGGGTGTTGTAGTTAGTACAGGGTGATATAATTAGCATATTGTGTCATAGTTGGTACGTGGTGTTATAGTTAATACAGGGCGTTATAATTAATACAGGGCATTATAGTTAATACAGGGTGCTATAGTTAGTACATGATGCTACATTTTGTACAGGGTGCTATAGTTAGTACATGGTGTTATAGTTAGTACAGGATGTTATAGTTAATACAGGATGATATAGCTAGTACAGGGTGTTATAGTTAATAAAGGGTGCTATAGTTAGTACAGAGTGCTACAGCTAGTACAGGGGTCCTAAAGTTAGTACTGTGTGCTATAGGAAGTACAGGGTGAAATAGTTAGTACAGGGTGTTATAGTTAGTACAGGGTGCAGTATTATAAAGAACAATTCAAACTCAGGATATTGTGTCTAGTCGCTGAAGGGCTAGTGCTGTAGCTTGAACACTGTTATACTGTGTGTGTGTATATTGTCCTGCTGGTATTGAGTCTGTTGTCTGTGGCAAGTTGTGTCTTACTAACCACTAATTCACCTGTCTTATTGATAATATAATGAGCCGTAAAACTTAACACTAAATGATACAGGATGTGTTACTGAGAAATGATCATTGTTATTCATAAATATAATTTTTTTGTGATTGATAATTATTGTTATGCAAAAATGTATTAATATTATTAACAATTAGCAATTATTATTGAGAATTAATAAGTGGTACTTTATTGATAGCTTAATTTATGTATACATGATATGGAATATGCAGGACATTATTTATGTTATAAATTGTCACTAAGGGAGAAAAGATAATAGTAGTGGTTACTCATGGAGATATGAAGGGTAGGATAATGAGGAGAGTACTGACCCAACACAAAGGTGACCTGGAAGAGACCCACTCCTCCAGCACCCGTGAAGAGCCGCATCAAGAGGAACATGATGTAGTTGGGCGACACAGCGCTCAGTATCCCTCCACCTCCAAGGAGCAGCACAGAGATCAATATGCCAATTTTTCTGCCAAAGCGATCAGCTACATCGCCTATGGTGATGGCGCCGACCAGCATGCCCACCATGTACATTGAGCCAGCAAGTGGACCCAGCCAAGCTTTGTCACACGTCAGCTCAAACTGCAAGTGAGTACAAAATACTTAATAACAAAGTTCACCATAAGTTAAGTTTGCCACAATAACAAGCATCACCAAAAGTTGACATTATCACAATAACAAAGTTCTCCATATCCTGAGGTTATCTTGAGATGATTTCGGGGCTTAGTGTCCCCACGGCCCGTTCCTTGACCGGGCCTCCACCCCCAGAAGAATTGTATAGTTTATTGTAAAAACAAAATAGTCAATGTGGCCTTCCAAATATGCACAAAATTTAGACACAAAGATTTAAAGCTCCAAAAGTTATGGGTTTATGAATAATTGATGGGGAGGAAACCTTAGGACTAAAAACTTTGTATATACAGGTAATATGTACAAATTGTGAGAATCAGACAGAAACTGAATTTTTAAATCTGTCTCAAAGTTTAAAATACTGTTCATACAAAAATATGAAGTTAAAGTTCTCAACATATATTCATTCATTCACATAATATATATATATATATATATATATATATATATATATATATATATATATATATATGTCGTACCTAGTAGCCAGAACTCACTTTTTGGCCTACTATTCAAGGCCCGATTTGCCTAATAAGCCAAGTTTTCCTGAATTAATATATTTTTTCAAATTTTTTTCTTATGAAATGATAAAGCTACCCATTTCATTATGTATGAGGTCAATTTTTTTTTATTGGAGTTAAAATTAACGTAGATATATGACCGAACCTAACCAACCCTACCTAACCTAACCTAACCTATCTTTATTGGTTAGGTTTGGTTAGGTAGCCGAAAAAGTTAGGTTAGGTTAGGTTAGGTAGGTTAGGTAGTCGAAAAACAATTAATTCATGAAAACTTGGCTTATTAGACAAATCGGGCCTTGCATAGTAGGCTGAGAAGTGCGTTCTGGCTACTAGGTACGATATATATATATATATATATATATATATATATATATATATATATTAGTATACAGTATTTTGGTAGCAGTCTTTCCTGTAGACATATATTATTAAATATGACCGAAAAAGTAAGATTAATAATTCTAACAGGAATTTTCTCAATCTTTCGTACATTTCTTTTCACTGTTGGAGGTAAATCAAAAATCAATTCTCCAAAATTCATTTTTATTTCTAGTCTGACGCGACACGAGCGCGTTTCGTAAAACTTATAACATTTTCAAAGACTTTAGTTTACAAATACACAACTGAATAGAACTTACGCATCTCCGATTTTATATCTACATTTGAGTGAGGTGGAAGGGGTGATGTGGCATTAATCAACACAAGACAGAACAAGAGGTGGCATTAATAGGGTATTAATTTCATCAACACAAGACAGAACAAGGGGTGGCATTAATAGGGTATTAATTTCATCAACACAAGACAGAACACGAAACAATGGGTATTGAATAGAAGTGTTTGTAGAAAGCCTATTGGTCCATATTTCTTGATGCTTCTATATTGGAGCGGAGTCTTGAGGTGGGTAGAATATAGTTGTGCAATAATTGGCTGTTGATTGCTGGTGTTGACTTCTTGATGTGTAGTGCCTCGCAAACGTCAAGGCGCCTGCTATCGCTTTATCTATCGATGATTTCTGTGTTGTTTACTACGATTTCTCTGGCGATGGTTTGGTTGTGGGAAGAGATTTTATGTTCCTTAATGGAGCCCTGTTGCTTATGCATCGTTAAACGCCTAGAAAGAGATGTTGTTGTCTTGCCTATATACTGGGTTTTTTTGGAGCTTACAGTCCCCAAGAGGGCATTTGAAGGCATAGACGACGTTAGTCTCTTTTAAAGCGTTCTGTTTTGTGTCTGGAGAGTTTCTCATGAGTAGGCTGGCCATTTTTCTGGTTTTATAGTAAATCGTCAGTTGTATCCTCTGATTTTTGTCTGTAGGGATAACGTTTCTATTAACAATATCTTTCAGGACCCTTTCCTCCGTTTTATGAGCTGTGGAAAAGAAGTTCCTGTAAAATAGTCTAATAGGGGGTATAGGTGTTGTTAGGTGTCTCTTCAGAGGTTGCATGGCTTTTCACTTTCCTTCTTATGATGTCTTCGACGAAACCATTGGAGAAGCCGTTGTTGACTAGGACCTGCCTTACCCTACAGAGTTCTTCGTCGACTTGCTTCCATTCTGAGCTGTGGCTGAGAGCACGGTCGACATATGCGTTAACAACACTCCTCTTGTACCTGTCTGGGCAGTCGCTGTTGGCATTTAGGCACATTCCTATGTTCGTTTCCTTAGTGTAGACTGCAGTGTGGAAACCTCCGCTCTTTTCCATGACTGTTACATCTAGAAAGGGCAGCTTCCCATCCTTTTCCATCTCGTAAGTGAAACGCAGCACGGAACTCTGCTCAAATGCCTCCTTCAGCTCCTGCAGATGTCTGACATCAGGTACCTGTGTAAAAATGTCATCAACATACCTGCAGTATATGGCCGGTTTCAAGTTCATGTCGACTAAGACTTTTTGCTCGATGGTACCCATGTAGAAGTTTGCAAACAGGACACCTAGGGGAGAACCCATGGCGACCCCATCTACTTGCTTATACATGTGCCCATCCGGGCTCAAGAAGGGTGCCTCTTCAGTACAAGCTTGGAGTAGTTTCCTCAAAATATTTTCTGGTATGTCAAGAGGAGTACAGGCTGGATCACGATACACTCTGTCGGCTATCATTCCGATTGTCTCGTCCACAGGTACGTTGGTAAACAGCGATTCTACGTCCAACGAGGCTCTTATCCCTGTGGCCCGTGTGCCCCGCAGTAAGTCAACAAATTCCTTTGGAGACTTCAGGCTGAAGGCGCAAGGAACATAAGGAGTCAGCAGGCCGTTGAGTCGCTTCGCCAGTCTGTACGTGGGTGTGGGTATCTGGCTAATGATTGGCCGAAGTGGGTTTCCAGGCTTGTGTGTCTTGACATTTCCATACGCATATCCAGGTTTATATTCCCCAATGATCTTTGGCAGGTGGAGTCCGGATTTCTTGGCGTTCACAGTTTCGATCAGTTTGTTGACCTTTGTTTTTAATTCGGCTGTAGTGTCCTTCGTTACCCTTTGGAACTTAGTTTGGTCAGAGAGTATGATGTTCATTTTCGCCAGATATTCGTCTTTTTTAAGAATGACATATATTGGCGACTTGTCACCTCTCCTGACAACTATCTCCTTGTTCTCACGAAGGCTTTTAGCTGCCGCTTTAAGCTCGGGGGACAGTATGGTGCTTCTGTAATTGCCTCGATTCTTTCCTCCTTCTGCAATAAGTTCTGCTTGTAAGGTATCTTTGGTAGTGACCTTCTTTTGTGTCTCGAGGTCGAATATGTCGTCCAACAGAATTTCCAACTCTACTTTCCGGGCCATCTCACTCGGTCTGGACATAACATGACAGTTTATGCCCAGATTTAGGAGAGTGACTTGGTCCTCAGTGAGGTTAATTCCTGCAAGGTTCAGGAAGCCATCTCTTGGTCGTGGAATTGCCATAGGTCCTCCATATAATGTTGTTAGTTTCTTGATAATTATCAAGACTTTAGTTTACACACACACAACTATAACCTGCAAACACTAAACAGAGTTTTACTATACTAATATTTAAACAGCTTTTTTCTTATATACTAGCATTTGGGTGAGGTGATATGTTACAATAGTTTTGGATGAGGTGAACAAACTTTCAACACAAGACAGAACACGGTTCAATGGGTATAGATGAAAGGGAAGAATGGAAGTAACTGCAAAGGGCCTATTGGCCCATATTTCCTCTTGATGCTTCTATATTGGTACGGAGTCTTGAAGTGGGTAGAATATAGTTGTGCATTAATTGGCTGTTGATTGCTGTTGTTGACTTCTTGATGTGTAGTGCCTCGCAGATGTCAAGCCGCCTACTATCGCTGTATCTATCGATGATTTCTGTGTTATTTGTTAAGACTTCTCTGGTGATTGGTTGTGGGAAGAGATTATATGTTCCTTAATGCAGCCCTGTTGCTTATGCATTGTTAATCGCCTGGAAAGAGATGTTGTCGTCTTGCTTATATACTGAGTTCTTTGGGGCTTACAGTCCCCAAGTGGGCATTTAAAGGCACAGACGACGTTGGTCTCTTTTAAAGCGTTCTGCTTTGTGTCTGGAGAGTTTTTCATGAGTAGGTTGGCCGTTTTTTTGTTTTATTGTAAATCGTCAATTGTATCTTCTGATTTTTGTCTGTAAGGATAACGTTCCTATTAACAATATCTTTCAGGACCCTTTCCTCCGTTTTATGAGCTGTGTCCACAGCTCATAAAATGGAGGAAAGGGTTCTGAATTCCTGTGGTGCTTAGTTCACTCAGAATGTGAGTGAACAGTCTCCGTGGTGTAGTGTTAAAGACACTCGCCTGGCGTTCCGCGAGGCTATGTCATGGGTTCGTATCCTGGCCGGGGAGGATTTACTGGGCGCAAATCCTTAACTGTAGCCTCTGTTTAAAGCAACAGTAAAATGTGTACTTGGATGAAAAAACGATTCTTAACGGCGGGGATCGTATTCCAGGGACCTGCCCGAAACGCTACGCGTACTACTGGCTGTACAAGAATGTAACAACTCTTGTATATATCTAAAAAAAAAAAAAATGTGTAACCCTGCCCCTGTGTGGGGCAGTATTGTTGTAATACTGTAAGCAGTACAGTAAGACATCCTGTAAGCAGTTAACTTACAGGATGAGTAAACATGCCATTCGGGGAAAAATGCAATTATTTTTATAATTCCAGTAATATTCATAGAGAAATAATGTATGAAATGACCATAGTGAGATATTGTGTTGAATGAAAGGTATATCATAATTGTGAATATATTATAATTATAAAAATAATTAATAATGCAAGGTATGAGAGAGAGAGAGCATGGCATAGGCACAGACCTCACTGACGGTGGTAGAGGTGAAGAGCGAGGTGTCATAAACCCACTCCGAGCAAGGCACCGTCGAGTTGCTAAATGCGTCTTCTGCACAGTGGTCGGTGGTGTCGTTGAGGAGTGACCTGACGTGGCACTGGTCGCCCTCGGGAATGGCCCACTCAACATAGGACTCGTTGAAGCCCGTGGTGTTCCCATCACAGGTCGGTACCGCGCATCTGAGGAGAAATTAGGTGTTAGGTTTGTGTCAACAGATGGAGGAATATTGTGTAATTTACTGTAATATTATGTAATTATTAATTTAGTATTTCAGTGCCAGTTTACATTCCTCATAAGTGTCCACAACGCCAGTGTGCACAACACAAGTGTCACCAACACAAGTGTCACCAACACAAGTGTCACCAACACAAGTGTCACCAACACAAGTGTCCCCAACACAAGTGTCCCCAACACAAGTGTCACCAACACAAGTGTCCCCAACACAAGTGTCCCCAACACAAGTGTCACCAACACAAGTGTCACCAACACAAGTGTCCCCAACACAAGTGTCCCCAACACAAGTGTCACCAACACAAGTGCCACCAACACAAGTGTCACCAACACAAGTGTCACCAACACAAGTGCCATCAACACAAGTGTCCCCAACACAAGTGTCCCCAACACAAGTGTCACCAACACAAGTGTCCCCAACACAAGTGTCCCCAACACAAGTGTCCCCAACACAAGTGTCCCCAACACAAGTGTCACCAACACAAGTGTCCCCAACACAAGTGTCCCCAACACAAGTGTCACCAACACAAGTGTCACCAACACAAGTGTCCCCAACACAAGTGTCCCCAACACAAGTGTCACCAACACAAGTGCCACCAACACAAGTGTCACCAACACAAGTGTCACCAACACAAGTGCCATCAACACAAGTGTCCCCAACACAAGTGTCACCAACACAAGTGTCACCAACACAAGTGTCACCAACACAAGTGTCCCCAACACAAGTGTCCCCAACACAAGTGTCACGAACACAAGTGTCACCAACACAAGTGTCACCAACACAAGTGCCATCAACACAAGTGCCACCAACACAAGTGTCACCAACACAAGTGTCCCCAACACAAGTGTCACCAACACAAGTGTCACCAACACAAGTGTCATCAACACAAGTGTCACCAACACAAGTGTCCCCAACACAAGTGTCACCAACACAAGTGTCCCTAACACAAGTGTCCCCAACACAAGTGTCACCAACACAAGTGTCACCAACACAAGTGTCCCCAACACAAGTGTCCCCAACACAAGTGTCACCAACACAAGTGCCACCAACACAAGTGTCACCAACACAAGTGTCACCAACACAAGTGCCATCAACACAAGTGCCACCAACACAAATGTCCCCAACACAAGTGTCACCAACACAAGTGTCACCAACACAAGTGCCATCAACACAAGTGCCACCAACACAAGTGTCACCAACACAAGTGTCCACAACGCAAGTGTCCACAACGCAAGTGTCCACAACGCAAGTGTCCCCAACACTAGTGTCACCAACACAAGTGTCACCAACACAAGTGTCACCAACACAAGTGTCACCAACACAAGTGTCACCAACACAAGTGTCATCAACACAAGTGTCATCAACACAAGTGTCATCAACACGACACTTGTTGTTGATTTCAACATTTCCAACAATAGCGCCTGCTACTTGGAAATTTTTGTTCCCAGTAGCTAAATCTACAACAACATCAACAACCTAAAATAATAAAATAAACTCTACGTTATTTCGTCCTCTGATTAAATCTATAAGACATATTATTAAATATTATTTGTTAAACTGAACTTTATGAGTACTTCTCCTCAGTTTTAATAATTCTTACACATAACATAATGAAACTCACTTCAGTCACCTCATTGCTCCAGTTGATTTTCTCATTGATATATATATACATATATATATATATATATATATATATATATATATATATATATATATATATATATATATATATATATATATATATATATATATATATATTTCTCATTGATATACTGTAGAGGGATTAGTGTCACGTTAGCTTTCAAGCGACAATTATGGTGTAGTAGAGATAGGCTTGTTAAGTTATTTCCAATGATACCTTACAAGCACATGAGGGAATACCAGTCCTAGTAGCACAGGAACTCTTGTCTTGTTCCTAGATACTAACAGGAACTCCATATATTGCAGGCGGATTTTGTTTTTGTACTCCATAGTCATTATAATTTATCAATAATCCTTACATTTAATGAACCCATATAATTATCTTGATATATTGCATTGTTCGTTGGTTAGATTTATGAGTGATTGCACGCAAATGACGCAATGTAAGATATTTATGCCAGTTTAGTAATGAGTCTCACACACACATACATATATATATATATATATATATATATATATATATATATATATATATATATATATATATATATATATATATATATATATATATATATATATATATATTATAATAAAATAAATATGTAATCAGATAATCTGATATATAAATCAGATATGTAACTGTATAACCTTGCATAATAAAGTGTACACCATAAAAAAGGGGGGGGGGGTGGTAGAGGCGAACACTCTTACGTATTCAGAGTTAAATGGCAAGTTTTTCCCTGAATGCTCTGTGTTCCCTTCTCTGAGGCTGTGGGTCCCTATAATTGCACCAGAGGTGGTACCCCCCTATATATAATATATATATATATATATATATATATATATATATATATATATATATATATATATATATATATAAACCACTACACCAAACTCAGACCCTTAAAAGGGATGGAAATTTCGGGGTATTTTACCCCCCCCCCCCCCAAATATCCCTACCATCCAAGGGCACCTGAGCTAGTGAGAGGTCACTCACGTTTTTCATCAAGTCCCTGTTAATATGGGAGACGGCCTTTTAAGGGTCTGAGTTTGGTGTAGTGAGTCAAACGCGTACCAGCTAAGCCGGTTGCTCTGAAGCATCTGTGCTGGCTAGGGTTTGAGTCTCCTGGTGGGTAAAATTAAAAAAAAAAAAATCAAATGTTTATTCAGGTAAAGTACATACATACAAGAGGTGATACACTATTTCGCAAAGAGTTTCGGGCAGGAAAAACACTAAAGACTAAAACTTAATACTAATTGAGATTAAAGTATAAAATGTGTTGGGAAAATATAAAAATAAAAAAGGGGGAACATGGCAGAAAAACAGCAAAAAATACAATTTGGTCGACAAACAGCATTGTTTAAAAATAGCAGACATGGGTTGACATTATAGGGATAAGGTAGGTTACAGGGAGTTAATTAGGTAGTGCTTAGTTTTTATCATAAACTGGTTGAGAGAGATAGTCTTTAACATGATTGGGAAGGTCATTCCACATTCTGGGTCCCTTGATTTGTAGAGCATTTCTAGTTTGATTAAGTCATACTCTTGGAATATCAAAAAGGTATTTGTTTCTGGTGTGGTGCTCATTGGTTCTGTTACAACCTTCAATGAATCTTTTAAGGTCACACACTTATATAACAATATATATATATATATATATATATATATATATATATATATATATATATATATATATATATATATATATATATATATATATATATATATATATATACACACACATACATACATACATACATACCTTAGCTGTACCACGGCACACGTTGCTGTGACTCAGCAATGCGTGCGCATAACTATCTACGGGCTTACCATAGCCCGTGTTACTTGGAATCTTTTGTTCCAAGTAACGAATCTTTAAGAACAACAACAATGCGTGCGCGCGTTGCTGAGCCGCAGCAAGAGGCTTTTTGAGTTATTTCTAAAAAAAAAAAAAAAAAAAAAAAAAACGTTTTTCACACTTCCAATGAGTGTGAAAAACGAACTGTATAGATTACCAGAACTACCAGAAGTCAAGCTGGAAGAGGCTGTGGAAAATTAATATTAAAACAGATCTCATAAATCAGTCATTATTGTGAAACATAATTTTGTGGTTTTGGTCAGTTCAGCATGGTATTAGTAAATTCAGTAAATATTGTTAAATTTACTTAAGCTATTATTGCTCCTTCCTAGTGTCCTTCGGGAAGACTTTGGTCTTAATAAGGTTCTGACACGCTCGCTAGCTAGATTGACATCCTGACAATATAATTTATGAGAGTAAGATGAGGCCTTAATGGAAGACTGAGATTGCAAGAAGGAAGTGAAGGGAACTATCAGGAGAAAGCGCCAAGCCATTACAACTATATAGCACTGGGAAGAGGTCAAGATAAGGATTTAGGATGGGACGGGGGAAGGAATGGTGCCCAACCACTTGGATGTTCATATATTGAACGCCGACTTGCATCAAGCAACAGGGAGCAGCAGAGATCAGGTCACAGCCAACAACAGTGTGCGGGGGGAACAACAGTCTGTTGGCTTAAGATTCTCCACGGAACCTCGCACATTTCCTGTGCCAGGGAAGTACGACGGGCTCACCATATTCCGTGCTGCCTGAAACTTTTTGTTCCGAGTAACTGAATCTAAAACAACAACCAGAATATTAGGCAACGGGTGGGTGCAAAGGGACCGGACGTCTCTTCCCAGAACTCGTGGGCGGGTGGTCAAGGAGTGCATGATCTCACTATCTTGCAGTTTTTTCCTAGAGGTACATTCCTACACATATTCTTGCACTGTGTTCACCGAGAAAATGGCAGATGTGTGTGTGCACTAACACAGTAATGGCTATATACACAATCACAGTGGTAGGTGGCTGTGTACACCGACATAGTGGGGTCTGGTAGCTGAGTGGATAGCGCGGACTCGTAATCCTGTGGCCCGGGTTCGATTCCCGGACTAGGCACAGACAAATGGGCAGAGTTTCTTACACCAACACAGTAGTGGCTGTGTACACTGACACAGTAGTGGCTGTGCACATCGACACAGTAGTGGCTGTGTACACCGACACAGTAGTGGCTGTGTACACCGACACAGTAGTGGCTGTGCACACCGACACAATGGTTGATGTGTACACCAACACAATGGTGGGTGTGTACTTAAAAGGAAATGATAGCCTAGTGAAAAAAATTCTGACTAGAAATGCGGTTGGATGTTGCCATATTGTCGAGGACTTTCATCGACGAGTGTTGCCATATAAAACCAGTCGAGATATTTTTAGGCCTTAAGCTTTGAACTCTTAATTCCAGTAAATGGATCATGTTCTTTACATGATGTTTTGTTTCACTCCTTCATCCTCTATATGTTTTCCTGGGGCTAGACTGAACACTGAACACAAATAAGTAATTAGCAGACTGGAACAAGTGTACCACTGGACATAACGAGAAATTTATCTACCTTAAGTGGAGCTTTGGTCAAATTGGCGATCTTAGGCTATTTCAACTTGTATGTCGGGCAAGCCGGCAGCGATCTGCGGATACACCCATGGAAGACCCGGGCTTACTCGCGGCGGGGGCAAAGCCGGTTTTGAGGGACTCTTCCTTGTGAGTGATTGAGGTTTGTTCCCTTAAGTGAACAGTGGCACTGTGAGAGGAGGGAGTAATACCCCGAGTAGCGAGAGTGAGCTGCCATACTGTACATCAACACAGTGTGCATTAATACAGTAGTGGCTGTTACATGAACACATTAGTGGCGGTGTACACCAACACAGTGGTGGATGTGTACACCAACACAATGGTGCATGTGTACACCAACACAATGGTGGATGTGTACACCAACACAATGGTTGCTGTGTACACCAACACAATGGTGGATGCGTACACCAATACAATGGTGGATGTGTACACAAACAGAAATTTGGGTGGTTTGACCCAAATTGTAGTAGGAATAAATTAGAAAGTCAACCTTTATGTACCACAGAATAAACTTGACCTTGACACACTACCTGAATTCATTAATGAAGAACCTACCCTGCTGGGAGGTGACCTTTATGCCAGGCACCCACACTTTGATGCCAACTGTCATCAGCCCAATGTCAATGGACGGAAACTGTCACTCAATGTTAGAGGAAGTGAACATTCTCTGGGTCCTGGGTGATGAACAGTCAACTCGCCTCAGAGGAGGAAGATTAGGCTATGCTCTCCTGCTGAATGCACAGGACACGGATGCCAATACACACATTGTACACACTTTATGTAGTGACCATTGGGCACTGATTACCACCGTCGACATGGGCAAGAGAAGGAAAGAGACAAAAAATAAAATAAACAGGCTATCACTCGGAGCAGATATGAGATCGCACTTCATAAACAAGATGAGTGACTGGTTCACGGAATACGAGATCCCAGAAAACATTGATAAATTTTTTGATGACCTTAGTAACCAAATTGAGAGTTGCATCAGAGTTCCACGCCGTACGACTGGGCGAAGTAACTCTCAGAAGAATATAAAATGGCATGAGAACGATTACATACAGATGATCAATGCAAATGTAAGAGACATGAGTAAAGAGTTCCGGAGACATCCCACTGACAGCAGTCAAGAGCTGTTTAAAACTGTGTCAAGTAGCCAGGGAAGAGAACATTAAAGAGCGGGAAAGACTTGACTTTACTAGCTCCAATGGAAGAGAAACATTTGCAAGACAAGTGTGGGGCAAAAATTTAGATAGCTCATGGGAGCAGTAGCCCGGCCTGCGGCTCACAAAGACCTCTAGGGTATAAGGCTGAGGAACTAAAACACAAGTGGAATGATGCAGCATCCTCCTCTTTCCTTTCTGCAGAAATAAGCAGGGAAGGAAGGAAGGAATTATCAGGGGAAAGCACCAAGCCATGACTGCATAGCATTTGGAAGGGGTCAGGATAAGGATTTGGGATGGGACGGGGAAGGGAGGGGGAAGGAATGGTGCCCAACCATTTCGACAGTCGGGGATTGAACGCCGACCTGCATGAAACGAGACCGTAAAGCAGGGAACAGCTCCTGCGACAAAATGACAGAAGAATTAAGATAACAAGAGCACAGACTAGTGATGACGAGTATGGGCAACCAATCACAGCCCAGGAAGTAAGGGGGATATGACAAAAGGTAAACGCACCTTTACCTGCACCTGGTGAAGATAGAATCACCTACAGCATACTCGGTGCACTGTGTGAAGTGTCTGGGAATTCACTACTCCACCTGTTTAATAAATCATTCCTAAGTGGAGAGTTGCCTGCACAATGGAAACTCGCAATAATTATTCCCATACCGAAGCCCTGGCAATTACAGACCTATCAGTCTCGTGGCATGCCCATGCAAGATGCTTGAAAGGATCATCCTAAACCAACTGTTGCACGAAACAGTCAGGCTGGGGGAGGGGATCAATGGATTTGTTAAAGGACGGAGCATAGCAAATTGTATAGTTAATTACTTGGTTAATGACACAGTTAAGTATTCAGTATTTGTTGACATCAAAGGAGCCTTCGATAAAGTGCAGGGGATTGCGATCCTGGAAGAGCTTGCATGCATGGTGTAAAAGGGAGACATAAAATGGATTGAAGACTACCTCACAGGGAGGGAAGCCAATGTCTGCTTCAACGGAGCAGTCTCAAGAACAATGAATATGGAACTCTGGACCCCCAAAAGAGGAGTCTGAAGCCCCACATTATTCAGCATACTTGTGAACGACATTGCAAATACTGAATTTCCGGAAGCAACACGACAAGTGGGGTATGCAGATGACGTTCTAATACAAACCCCAATCTTGGGAAAATTTAACAGTCCATTGAACTCCTGGGAAGGAAATGTGTTGAGCTGGGTTTCACTCTCTCCACAAACAAGACAAAAGCATACTCTCATCACAAGCGGGGAGAAAGTGAAGAACTACTAATTAATGGTATAACACTTGAATGTGTTAACCACTATCGGTACCTTAGCGTCACTGTCAGTTCTAAAAAGGGGAAGAAAGAGGAGCTCAACCAACTCATAGGAACATGCAAAAGTCTACTCAGGGCGCTGAAAGCTCTGACCTGGAATGGGCATGGAGTCTCTATTGCCATCCTTAAAATGATGTACACAGCCAATGTGCGCTCCGTCATTGATTATACCGCACCAGTTTTGTGCACCTACTCCCAAAGCTACATAGTCGTAATGGCTTGGCACTTTCTCCTGATAAGACCATCCCAAAGCGATATAAAAAGGCATGAAAACATTCAACATGAAGCCATGACAATCATTCTTGGAATCCTAAGAACTATCAAAATATCTAATCAACTAGAGGATTTGTCCCTCCCCAGTGTTAAAAGCAGAATTAAGGGACTGAATGCTAAGCTTGCAATTAAAATAGCCAGAGATCCCTATTACAGTGATATTACCAAGAAAAAACTGAGTTCTGTACTATTTATAGGGGGGAAACAGTAGAAGCAAAAAATGGCATCACATCAGTCTGCTACCTCTGCTACAGTCTGCTGTACCACAGAACTTCACCTGCTCGAGCAAGCCCGTGAGCTCATGCCTGTAGAGAGGTTACCTCCCTGGAAGGATGACCCATGCAGGATTATCATCAATGAGATGACAACGAAAAAGTCCAACATAATACCACAAGACATGAGGCACAAGTATCTCGAGCCAATTTATAAAGAAGCCGGAGATGAATTAGATCCATTCTACACCGATAGGTCATCTAATCCTGTCAATGTCAGGGTTGGTGCAGCATACACTGCAATTAGGAATAATTCCTTTCAATGTGGAAATGAAGAAAAAACGCGTATTGAGAACTATGCCTCTTCAACGCAAGTAGAGCTAACTGCCATTGTTATGGCGTTAAGATTCCTTGAACGAAACACTAACGTGGCAGTGATCTGCACTGATTATAAAGCAGCACTACAAAGCCTAAGTAAACATCTGGTAGAAAATCTTGATATAGTCACTGAAATCAAGAGGCTGTGAGAGTACTAACCAATTAGGGAAGAGTCGCCAAGTTTCTGTGGATCCCCTCCCATGTTGGAATTTGTGGAAATGAACGAGCGGATGTGCCGGCTGCTGAAGGCGCTGAAGGTGACTACATTGAATACTTCATACCCAAGACTCTTCTACAAATTAGAGGTATTATCAGGAAACATCACCGTGACAAGGTAACTGAGGAAAGGAGGATAGAAGCCTAAATCAGTGAATCTGTACGCTGGTACAACATGGTTGCAGCTGTCAATCCCAATCATTATAGACGAAAAGGAGGACGCGGGAGAGAATCAGTAATAGCGAGAATACGTCTTGGATACAAATATCCATGGAGATTCGGAGTGGAAATAACTGTTGAGCAGCGGAGTTGCAGAATCTGTGAGGAGAGTGATGGACACCGCCTTGACCACTACCTGAGAGAATGTGAACATCTGTGAGACATTAGAAATATGTGTAGAATAATAAACCCCACATTGTTTGAGTTAGGAAAATATAATATCAAACATAAAATACTGTTCTTAAAAGATTCCCCCATTTTGCACCCGCAAGATAACGTAAGATTTTAAGGGTTGACGAATGTTAATATTCTTGTTTGAGAAGCTGTTCACTTGAGACAGTTAAACAAGTCCCAGCTGTGTCTGGGTACAAGTGACAGAATGAACAATCCAACGGATTTTCGTCCTATTGGAAACTTTTGCACATGCTGCTATGGCGGTATGACCACTCAGAATGAGTGGCGCTGCACCAATAAACTCGCCCCTCAGGGAATTTTTTTTTAGAAAGTACTCTCTCAAATGCATGGGACAACGGAAGTGTTCATGATTGTGTATTTTATGTGTGAATGTGTCTATGTTGGAAACAGGCTGATCGAGACCTCTGGGACGCCAGATGGAGGGTTCTTCTTTGAGTGTCACCTAAGGCAGCTCTGATGTCGTCAATGGTGACCGGAAGCGAGCCGGGAATGGCCTTGAAGCACGCACAAGAGCTTGTTGTGTGGAGGGCCGAGGACATATGACTAGATGTCGATTTGTGAGTTGAGTTATTGGTTCAAGCGAATGGGGGCACAGGCAGTTCTGTTCTGCAGGTCAGTTGAAGCTGAAGGAATCCAGGACCACCTCAGCAAGTGTCGATGTCTCATGGTAGAGCCGCCACACTATAGCAGTGGAAACCTCTCACTGGATTATTTGAGTGGTTATCGTGAGTAGCATATATATTTGTGTTACGAGTGCCTATTAGTTGTACACATCCACATTGATGGATGTGTTCACCAACACAATGGTGGATGTGTTCACCAACACAATGGTGGATGTGTTCACCAACACAATGGTGGATGTGTTCAACACAATGGTGGATGTGTTCAACACAATGGTGGATGTGTTCACCAACACAATGGTGGATGTGTTCACCAACACAATGGTGGATGTGTTCACCAACACAATGATGGATGTTTTGGAAAATTCCAATACCATGAGATATATAAATCTTAATGTATGTAGGTACCATACATGGACCTCTTGGACAGTGGACCACACGAGTCCTATCTATAAATAGGCAAACCACGTGGGTTCTTCAAAAGAAAGCCAGCTACATGCGGGCTCCCACCATAGATCGCTTAATCAGCTAAGTGACGTCGATCGGTGACATCACAAGCCTTATATAAAGAAATGAATCATATCAAAGTAACACTTAATCATCCTTAAATCACTATTATCTTAATCCTATAAATAAACTTTATCTCAACATAACCGTTTTCAACTACAGTATATAAGTAATCGTAAATCTTTCTCCTAGCAACAACCTGGTCCCCTACTGGAGGAGGCAGAGAGACAGGAAGGTCCGGCGCCATCACTCTGAGACTGTAAGGAGGGACCTTGCGAAACGCATCCCTAGGCGTCAGACCAAAATAAATTGTGAAAATAAACTTTGGAGAGTACATTTTTCAACCTCCCCCCCCCCTCGACAGTGAAGAAAAGCATACTCGCTTATATTCAAACAAAGTAGACTAGTTGATCAAGTTTATCAATTAACCTCTTGCATAATCATATGATAACATTACCTCAAGATTAATTGAATCATTCTTTCATATCATGCAAATGATATATAACTAGTTACCGTCATTGTTGCAGTTACCTTAATTTTAGTTACAATAGCTATTTAAAGAGCTAGCCTAGAGATATGTGTAGCAAAATCAGGCAGATTTTGTGAACCACTCTATTTGAAGACTTATCATTTTAATCAATTACGTACAAAGTACTGATGTGGTGAAATATAAACAGTTACTTGCATTTTATTCAACCAATAGCATACAGTTGCCTATTGCAAGGAAATATTAACATTGAGAGAGAAACATTAACGAGAGAGACCTGATATACCATCCACCCACATTAGGACTTGGTTCATAGGCTATCTGGACCAGAGGTAAGCCATCATTTTAGATTTTAATCCTTTTCATCTTTTTTTATAGTGCATGCTAGTTGTATCTTACTTTGTAGAATATATTATTCTGTATATTACTTATATAGTGCAATACTGTAATTACTTATATTGCTTGTATATTACTTATATACTGCATTCATTATACAAGTATTATCACATTAATCTAGTTCCAGGTTTTAACCAGCATTTGTAGTCCTACTTGAACTATATTTTACCACATATGTGAACACAATATGTATTGTGTACATCAACACAATGGTGGATGTGTACACCAACACAATAGTGGATGTGTACACCAACACAATAGTGGGTGTGTACACCAACACAATAGTGGATGTGTACATCAACACAATGGTGGATGTGTACACCAACACAATAGTGGATGTGTACACCAACACAATAGTGGGTGTGTACACCAACACAATAGTGGATGTGTACATCAACACAATGGTGGATGTGTACACCAACACAATAGTGGATGTGTACATCAACACAATAGTGGATGTGTACATCAACACAATAGTGGATGTGTACACCAACACAATAGTGGATGTGTACATCAACACAATAGTGGATGTGTACATCAACACAATAGTGGATGTGTACACCAACACAATAGTGGATGTGTACATCAACACAATAGTGGATGTGTACATCAACACAATAGTGGATGTGAACACCAACACAATAGTGGATGTGTACACCAACACAATAGTGGATGTGTACATCAACACAATAGTGGATGTGTACATCAACACAATAGTGGATGTGTACACCAACACAATAGTGGATGTGTACATCAACACAATAGTGGATGTGTACACCAACACAATAGTGGATGTGTACACCAACACAATAGTGGATGTGTACATCAACACAATAGTGGATGTGTACATCAACACAATAGTGGGTGTGTACACCAACACAATAGTGGGTGTGTACACCAACACAATAGTGGGTGTGTACACCAACACAATAGTGGGTGTGTACACCAACACAATAGTGGGTGTGTACACCAACACAATAGTGGGTGTGTACACCAACACAATAGTGGGTGTGTACATCAACACAATAGTGGGTGTGTACACCAACACAATAGTGGGTGTGTACACCAACACAATAGTGGGTGTGTACACCAACACAATAGTGGGTGTGTACACCAACACAATAGTGGGTGTGTACACCAACACAATAGTGGGTGTGTACACCAACACAATAGTGGGTGTGTACACCAACACAATAGTGGGTGTGTACACCAACACAATAGTGGGTGTGTACACCAACACAATAGTGGGTGTGTACACCAACACAATAGTGGGTGTGTACACCAACACAATAGTGGGTGTGTACACCAACACAATAGTGGGTGTGTACACCAACACAATAGTGAGTGTGTACACCAACACAATAGTGGGTGTGTACACCAACACAATAGTGGGTGTGTACACCAACACAATAGTGGGTGTGTACACCAACACAATAGTGGGTGTGTACACCAACACACAAAAAAACTATTCTAGTTTGTACCGAATTATTACACGAGAACTATAAAAAAAAACCGTTGAGTCACTGCACGCGCCAGGAGGCTATCGCCGCCCCTCCTGCTTCACCTGTCATTACCTCAGCCCCCACCCCCCTTGTTATTATCTCCACCACCCCCCCTATTATTACCCCCTTACACCCTCCCTCAGCAACATATGCTGTACCCACCAAGAGGAAGAATACACCCGTGTGTTGTGTGGTGACACTGGTACTCCCACCACATACAACACTACTTGATACATTGCGCCACAGGAGAGACGCGACAAGTATGGAATAGTGACCACTATATGTGGGGGTCACTCAGGTATATTGACCCCCCCCCCCACATTGTTAGAGGTAGGAAAAACATATTTGTCACTACAGATACTGTTTTTTACCCGCACTTTGTACCAACAAGATATCGTAAGATTAAATGAAGGTCGATGTTTGTTTATCTCGTAGAGTGTCAGATTACTTGATGACAAGGAAAAAGTTGTCAATGAGGACTCGCCTACTTGAGACAGTTATGCAAGTCCTACTACACACAGATAATACGTGCTTGACTCCCTCAGGTGAATGGACAGTCAGACATGGAGATAAATCTTTACCAACTCTTAATCTTTCGTTATCTTGCGGGTACAAAATCTGGCAACACTTTAAGATCATCATCTATATTGACGTATTGTATATGTCGCTCACTTCAGCAATGTTGTGTTTATCACATCAGTCATACTTCTAATGTGTATAAGGTGTGCACACTGTCTCTAGGAGCCGTCACAGACTCAACTGCTCAGCTGTTGTTTCCATCCTGAATCTTCATGCGTATCTGTACCCAAGATGAGTTCTCTCTTAGTTCTCTCCCTCGACCACCTCCCTCTCGACCACCTCCCTCACGACCACCTCTCCTCGACCACCTCTCCCTCGACCATAATGATTGTGTTTGCCAGCTGTAACCAGCTTACAGAGTCACTGTCATGTTGTTCTATCTTTATTCAACTTATTTTTAGTCTTATTGTACATTATTCTTGTCAATCTTTATTGATTCTTTGTTTTCTTTTTTACCTAACTTCTGTTCACCTCTTGTCTATCTACAGCGATCTTTATTGTACTTCTAATTGTTTCTATTATATGTGTATTTGCATTTATTGTTGTAATTTTGCTTTAGTTACTCTATTTTTACAGCAGATTAATATTTAACTGTTCTGTAGTTGCTTGTCTTATTGTATCTAGACCCCACTGCATCTATATGTAAGCTGATATTGATCCTGAACGAAATCTGCTATCATAAATTTATGATAACCAACATATTCATCACCATTACTGCAGGTATTACCCAGTAAACCTTAAAAAAAATAAACTCCAAATAACACTTGCTCATCAGTTTACAACCAAAATGTTAGATCACTTGGTAAACATTTTGATGATATAAATGCACTACTCACAGCACTGGGTACTAAACTATCGTTTATTATTTTAACAGACACGTGGCTAAGTAAAGACTATACCCAACTCTACAATTTAGCTGGTTATAAAGCAATTCACAACTCTAGGCCTAATAAAAAAGGCGGTGGCCTTGCTATATATTACCAAGATAACTTCATCTCCAATAGTGTCATTAGTGAGACGACTACTGTGAATATACCTTTGCTCAGTTCTCGATTAAATCCCTTAAATCCTCCTTGACTATTTGAGCTATCTATTGATTTCCCAGTACTGATATACAGCAGCTTTATTCTCAGATAACCTAAGGAATCTTATCATGAACAACAATCTCAACAAAAATCATATCATTCTAAGAGGAGACTTCAATATTGACCTAGGGCAACCAAATAACCCTCAAGTCGATTATTTCCTAAACAGCATGAACTCCTGTATGCTAATCCCCACAAGCACCAAGCCCACCTGAATCACTCAAACATCTGCTACTACCTTGGATCATTTATGGACTATCATAACAGCTCCCCTTGCATCTAGTATAATCACTGACAGAACAACTGACCACTATCCTACCTTCCTCGTAGCGAACATGGCCATAACACCACCAGCTAACAAGAAACTGACCTTTAGATTGCACAGTGACGCAGCAATAGGCAATCTCACAAATGCACTCCACATAAACTGGGAATCTGAATTTAATAATACTCAGGATATAAATTTATTAACTAACCTCTTCCTTTCCAAAATTCTAAGCCTTTACAACACTCATTGTCTTCTCCTCACCAAGCAAGTAACTGACAAAAGGTTAAACAATCCCTGGCTCACAAATTTTATTTTATTTTATTTTATTTTATTTATATATATACAAGAAGGTACATTGAGTTTGTGAGAATACATTGGATAGTACAGTATTTACATTCTTGTAAAGCCACTAGTACGCACAGCGTTTCGGGCAGGTCCTTAATCTAGCAGATAATTTTAAGTAGGTAATTTCAATCAGAATTGATAAATGATAAAGATACATTACAAGAGAAAAATGAGATGAGAGAGATAAGTAGGTATATTAAAGCATATTGTTATATTAAAGCTCTGATTGATTACATTGACAGCTTGATTAGTAATTTAAACAAGGTTAATAGACACCATACAGCAGATTGACAGCACATATAAGACAGCAATGATCACAATGGTAAAGATGTTCAGATTGGGTACATAAAGATTGGGAGACTGGGTAGCAAAAGATACAGATAAACAAGATTTATAAACACCATACAACAGATTGGCAGCACATATAAGAAAACAGCAATGATCACAATGGTAAAGATGTTCAAATTGGGAACATAAAGGTTGGGAGATTGGGTAGCAATTGATACAGTGCAATTTTAAGGCAAAAAGTGAAAAACTATGAAGATGAAATTAGGTACTTTTTAGTATTGATTTTGAATGATGTAAAAGTTGGACAGCTTTTCAATTCAGTAGGGAGTGAGTTCCATAAACTGGGTCCCTTTATTTGCATAGAGTGTTTACACAGATTAAGTTTAACTCTGGGGATATCAAAGAGATATTTATTTCTGGTGTGGTGATAATGGGTCCTATTACATCTGTCCAAGAAGAGAACATGGCCAAAATGGCATAATTAGAGCAATCGACAAGAAACATGAATATGAAAAAAATATGATTGGCCTAGTTACAAAGAACGTAGTTAAGAGGTACTCGTCAGTGCTTACCTGTATAATAAGAAACGCAAAACTTACCTATTATAAGAGTAGATTCAAAGAAGCAAAAGGCAACATGAAAATCACATGGAGAGCCATCTCTAACATCCTTGGATCTAAACAACATTCACATAATCACATAAAAATCTCCAAGGATGGTTGTAATCTGCAACAGATCTAGAAACAGCAACTGAATTTAATAGCTTCTTTTCATCGGTTGGTGCTAATCTTGTCAGAAAAATTCCACAGACTCAGACACATGTTACCACATATCTTTCAGGTAGCTATCCAAACTCTCTTCTCCTTTCACCAGTCAGCCCTACAGGTGTTGTGTCCATCATTCACTCACTAAAAACCAAAGCTGAGAACATTAGTAAAATAGTAAAATACCGTCTATGGTATACAAGAGTGTCTCCCATGCTCTTGCACCACCCATAGCTTTGATATTCAACAAATCTCTAGTGTCATACCTTCCAAGATATCCTCATAAAAGCACGAGTAACGCCAGTTCATAAAGGAGGCAATCCAACAGACATAAACAATTATCGACCAATATCAAACCTACCCGTATTGTCAAAAATATTAGAACAAAATTATTTACAAACAGCTCTAATCCTATCTTGTAAAATTCAACATACTAAATCCCTGTCAGTTTGACTTCCGCTCCCAAAGGAGTACCAATGATACAATTGTTAGTCTGCTTGACTTAATCTACTCAGCCCATGACAAAAGTGAGTTTCCGATTGGACTCTTCATTGACGCAAGAAAAGCCTTTGAATCTGTTAACCATAACTGCCTCTTACTTAAACTCCACCATTATGAAAATCCGAGGCCAGGCCCTGAACTATGTCTGATCCTATCTTAGTGACAGACACCACTATATAGCCATCAATGATATAACCTCTCCCACACTACCATTAACCGTAGGGGTGCCACAGGGCAGCATCCTAGGACTTCCCCTATTTCATATATACATCAATGATCTGTCTAATGTCTCTAACATTCTTACGCCTATATTATTTGCTGACGATATTACCTTCATCTACTCAAACCCAAACGCACACACACTTAATAATGTTGCAAACAATGATCTAAAAAAAAGTTCACTTATGAATGTCAACCAACAAACTCACACTAAACATAGAAAAGACCCACTACATCTTATTTGGAAGCAAATCATCAAATGCAATTCAGCTTCAGACAGACATTGTTAACATCAGCAATAAAACTGATGGAACGTTCCTTGACCTATACTTAGAAAAGAGACTCAACTTCAGCACCCACATACAACACATAACCAAGAAAGTCTCAAAAACGGTTGGTATACTCTCTGATATCAAATATTATGTTCCAAACTCTGCTCTCCTCTCACTATACTATGCGCTAATCTGTCCCTATCTTACTTATGGTATCTGTGCATGGGGCTCAACCTCTGCAAACTACCTCAGGCTCATCATCACCCAGCAAAAATCTGCTATCAGAACAAGTAGCAAACTCGGCTTTCAAACAACACACAGCTCCTCTGTTTAAATCCCTAAACATGCTAAACATAACCTCACTCCACACATTCTCTTGTGTCAATTACAGTGACTAAACCCTGTTCTTAAATTCTGAAACTCTTCTTGGACAGTTGTAATAGAACACATAATGACCACACCAGATATAAATATCTCTTTGATATCCCCCAGAGTCAAACTTAATCTGTGTAAACACTATGCAAATAAAGAGACCTGGTCTATGGAACTCGCTCTCGAAGAATTGAAAAGCTGTCAAACTTTTGCCTTATTCAAAAACAAAACCAAAAAGTACCTAATTTCATCTTCATAGTTTCCTACCTAGTGCTTGAAATTCGCACTGTATCTAGTGCTACCCAATTTCCCAAAATATGTACCTATGCCACACAACTTTACCATTGTAATCATTGCTGTTATTTCATATCATGTTATACACATTGTTTGCTACATTATATCTTGCAATAATCCTCAAATTATGCTAAAATTTACCTGTGGATAACCCTTAAATTTACTTTAATGTACTTGCTTTTTTTATCTGTCAAATTTCTTATACAATTTTTTTTTATACGTTCTTACAATCCGTTTTTATACTTTCTTACAATGTATTTTTATACTTTCTCACAGTGTACCTGTAAACATTTTTGAATTTTGCTAGAAATTACCTTCTTAAAATTATATGTTAAATTAAGGATCTGCCCGAAACGCTATGCGTGCTAGTGGCTTTACAAGAATGAAAAACTTCAATTCTCTGTACTCTAATAAACCCAATGTAGCTTTCTGTATAAATAAATAAATAAATAAATCTTCCCTTCCTCGGTTACCCTGTCATGATACCACTCACTTGTTGAAGTCTATACGAACTATTCAGTATAGTCTTTCAGAGCCATCAGCAACCAACTCATTTCAACAGATTCCATCATGAGAGGTAATCCACAGAAATTTAGTATTAATCAACAAATAAAAAATCAACAATTACTAAAAGTTTTCCATATTGATCTCTGCCAAAGTCAACTTGTCAAAAGCTTCGTCAACTGTAAAAACTCTTGCTAACTATTACCCATGATCACTAAACCCACCAGAATTACTCGAACACCAGCCTCCTCCTCACTAGATAACATACAGACAACCTCTCCGCAGACCTCTGGAATAATCACTGATGGTACACAAGACCACTATCCCAAATTCCTTCTTACTAGCATTAGTAAGTTACAAAGACTGAAGCTTAGCCTTAACCTGCATAATGAGGTTTACATAAGTAACAGTGTTGTCGCTGCTGGCAACAAACTTGCAGCCTGAACACGGCAATGTTGCAAACATCAACCAAGGTATACAAACAATTCTTCGGTAAACTCTACTACGGGCTCACCATAGCCCGTGCTACTTGGAACTTTGTTCCAGGTAGCGAATCTTTAACAACAACGGTAAACTCTAAGCCTACTGTCTTCATGCTAACTAAATAAGTCATAACCACTAGGATTAACAACCCATGACTGTTAATGGGATACTTAAATTGCCGTACCTTGCTATGATTTCCGGGTTCAACGTCCCTGTGGCCCGGTCCTCGACCAGGCCATCAATCAATAATTAAATCAATCAATCAATAAAAAGCGTGAATGTGAGAAGAAATACAGAATAGAGGTCTTTTCAAAAGAATTGTACAATTAGTGCTCTTTATTACTAACATAGTAGAAGGAACTAAAACAAGCTACTATGAAAATAAATTTAATCAAATAAAGGGTAACATAAAAAATGGAACACTTTTCCCAAACATTAAGGTCAAAGAATAACACAAATAAAAACAATAATTTCTTCTTATCATGAGTCTACCGATTCTCAAGAACCTCGTCAACTGTTATGTTATAATCCTCTCACTTGAGACCAAATCAATATATTCACTGAGTAGAGTCAGTTCTCACAGGAATTGGGTGGCAACAGATTATCGGTCCTTAATGATAGTTAAGTTACTCTACACAAGGGTCAATGTTTACAGGTTTAATAAGGTCAGGTCGTGTCACGTGACCTTGCCCTCTGCTAAGCTGATAATTGAAGATGGTTACCTGTGTCTTTCCATCAAAGAAGGCGCTATCTAGGTGTGATAGCAAGATAAGCGGAGCTTAACTCCTGGCTCCACCCTTATATGCTCGAACAGTTGTACATTAATACGTAGAGGCTCCTCACTCTACACAGAGGATCCAGCTCTATAGGCGAGATACTTCACCGGTCTCTCCCCCAATCAACTGTTGTTATTGTTATAAACACAACCCGTCCTCGACTCAAGTCCATTACATCCAGCGGTCGACCCCACAGACGCATTCATAAATTTTAACATGCTGTTCATTCAAAACGGGAATTTTCTCAAATATAAATTAATATTATAATATATTAACATATTGTGCATATATAGGTATAGATTAGGTTAGGTGTTTAGGTTCTGTTGGCGATTATTTGTATTTGTAGTACGTGGGTGAAGCATTTATAGCGTTGTGGTTCGAACAAAATTCGTCAGTGAAGCACTTGTTCCGGAAGTGTTCGAACGAAATCAGTTGTGAGTTGTGTGTAAACCTTTTTCATCCATAAACAAAGGGGGTTTGGCGGGTGCATGGAATTACTATTGGGTCTTTGTTTGGAGGACGGGATGAATAATTGTAAACGAATCTGACAAAGATTAAAAAAAGATGTACAGGTTCGTAAGTGCTTGCGTAACTGTTTCGTGAATCTGGTTCCATAGGAGCCTGTAGAGCGGCGAGCCTTGACTGTCAGCCTTATTCCCTCCTCCCCTCCTCTCTAACCAACTGATATTCAGAGACCTTGGTGAGTGTGATTGTCATGTGGTGTATTGTGTGTGTGTTTCCTGAATTGTATGAGGTGGAATTTCAAGGGCAGTCGGCCATATTTGCTAATAATTTCTTGTGTCGTGACTCTGAATTAATATTGATTACTAGCTGTACTCGGCCACGCTTTGCTGTGGCTCAGCAACTCATGTGCGTTGCTGAGCCACAGCAACCTTCCCCTGTCTCCCAGTCCTCCCCAACATTCCCCACTCCCCTGTCCCCTCGTCCTCCCCACCATTATCCCCCCCCCCCTGGTAATGGGGGGGGTAAAACAGATGACACTGTTTTTCAAAAACGGCATGCTTTTACCTGTCACAGGTGTGGCATCTATACTTATATTCACGAAATAAACGGTATGGTTTAACAACACAGCTCAATTCCAACACAATGTCAAACAAAATAATTAAATCAAAATGAAAATAAATCGAAATCTATGAAAATTAAATTTACCAGTGCAATCGGAAACATTGAAATGGAATCGTAACATATTTAGTATAGCGTGTGTTGTTCTTACGTGCAACAGATGGCGCTGTTTTAAAAAAAAAAATATGTTTTTACCTGTCACGGGTGTGGCAAATATATAGTACATATTTAAAAACACGCGTGTATTCAAACAGAACGTTTGAATACATCATGTGTTGCTCTTTGAATACAGCATGTGTTGCTCTTACGTCCAACAGATGGCGCTGTTTTTAAAGAAAAGCATGTTTTTTCCTGTCACAGGTGAAGCATGTATATAGTAGGGTCATAAAACACGCCTCTATTCGAATGTAACGTTGTGTAGCAATCGGTAAAGAGGTTTCAAAGATTTCCCTCACATGAAAAACAGTTTTTCAATAAAGCGTGTTTTTTCCCGTCAGAGACCTGACATCTATATAATATGTATATAAAAACTATAAAAACCCGCTCAGATGTGAATGGAATGTTGTGTGAAAATTTCAAAGCAATCGGTTAAGAACTTTTGGAGATTAGCCATTTTGAACAAACGAACATTTCCTTTTTTTTTGTATAGATGGGTTAAGTCTAGGTAAGAATTAATATTGATTATGGTTAAGTCTAGGTTCAATAATTACCAACCATTAGTCTTGCATCATCATAAACATATTTAATAATTGTTCATATTTAATATATGAACATATTTAATAAATTTAATATCAATAAGTAATTTTTAATAATCCTTAATTTTGACTGCCTAAGATCTTGGATACAATCCTACCATTATGCAAAGCAACAGCGAGATTAAAGAGCTCTTCACTCGAGCAATTCCATTCATCCGATTCGAAGTTTTCCCGATTCGTTACACTGTGACCATACATAACCCCAGTCAACTGGTCACCACACCATGACTATAGTGACCTGGTCACCACACCATGATCATAGTGACCTGGTCACCACACCATGACCATAGTGACCTGGTCACCACACCATGACCATAGTGACCTGGTCACCACACCATGACCATAGTGACCTGGTCACCACACCATGACCATAGTGACCTGGTCACCACACCATGACCATAGTGACCTGGTCACCACACCATGACCATAGTGACCTGGTCACCACACCATGACCATAGTGACCTGGTCATAGGTCCATGGTCCATGACTGCCCATGACCAATGATCCCTGCCCTTGACTTGGGCAGGGATGAGGGGTGGAGTTGGAGTAGTGGGGTGGGGGCGGGGGTGGTGGATGAGAGACAGTGGGACCCCCCTTACTCTAGAGCTGGGCTTCAAGAGTAAGAATGAGGGATGGGGGATAGGAACCGGTCCGAGGCCGGCTACTAACCCTCCTGGTGAGGGGAGGAGGAGGGGGGGGGGGGTAAAAGGACGGAAACAGTAGAGGAGAGCAAGGGGGGTAGGATAGAGGAGAGGCGCTAAGGAGAGCAGCAAAACACCGTCCACCATATGATCAGACAATCCAGGAGCTCCATGAACTACTGAACATACAGCCACTAAACATCAGACTGCAGCACCAAGCCATCAGGGTGTGGAACACCATCGAAATGTTAGAGGACCCAATGTTTAAACGATTGCTCCATCATGAGACGCCCCACTCCCACAGCTGGTGGCCCAAGAGCCGCGATTCTCTGGATGAAAACCCCGCCCCACAGTATATAATCCCCAGATGAGATACTGACCAGATATCCTTCCCCCATAATTGGAAAACTGAGTATGTAGGTGTGTATGTATGCATGTGTGTGTATATGGGTGTGTATGTGTGGGTATATATGTATATATGTGGATATATGTGTATATGTATGTATATATATGTGTATATGTATATATATATATATATATATATATATATATATATATATATATATATATATATATATGTCGTACCTAATAGCCAGAACGCACTTCTCAGCCTACTATGCAAGGCCCGATTTGCCTAATAAGCAAAGTTTTCATGAATTAATATATTTTCTCTAATTTTTTTCTTATGAAATGATGAAGCTACACATTTCATTATGTATGAGGTAATTTTTTTTTTATTGGAGTTAAAATGAACGTAGATATATGACCGAACCTAACCAACCCTACCTAACCTAACCTAACCTATCTTTATAGGTTAGGTTAGGTTAGGTGGCCGAAAAAGTTAGGTTAGGTTAGGTTAGGTAGGTTAGGTAGTCGAAAAACAATTAATTCATGAAAACTAGGCTTATTAGGCAAATCGGGCCGTGCATATTAGGCTGAGAAGTGCGTTCTGGCTACTAGGTACGACATATATATATATATATATATATATATATATATATATATATATATATATATATATATATATATATATGTATGTATATGTATATATATATGTATATGTATATAAGTGTGTATGTATGTGTATGTGTGAGCATATGTAGGTATATATGTGTATATATGAACAACTCGATAAATAATAATATGTATGTATGAACAACTCGATAAATAATAATAATAAAATAAAGAGCCTTAAACAGAACAACTTGTGTGGAAGCATCGGAGTGTGTATATATGAATGCTACACAGTATTCATCTATAAACATCCATAAATGGTGAAACACATGTGAAGAACCTCTCACACACTCACAGCTCCCTGACAAGAGGGAGCCAGCTTAGCTTAGCTGCCAACACCCACACATCGTGTCAGCAAGGCGGACAGCCCGCCTGCTTTCATACCTCTCACTGTATTTCCCACTTCTATACTTCCCTTCACCTAGGCCTCTCCTTCCTCTTTACTATAAAAAAAAAAGAGGAGAGCAGGACAGAAACCAATGGTTTTTTTGTGAGCTTGAGGGGATGGGCGGGCAAACACACTGGTCTCGGCAGAAACCATTGTGTGTGTTCTTAAATCTGGATGGATGAATCCGGATTTACCGTCTCTGGGCAACATGCGCCAGAATCTGCTTGTTTTGTGTGACCTTCTGGTTTTGAACGTCGCAGATAACCCTCCTCCAGCACCCCGGGAAGGACAGAAAAACCTGTTTGTGGGTGGTTCGATTCCCTGACATTGTCGTCCTCGTTCCCCACCTCCAGCCCTCCACTTGCACATGTTTGGGAGGTATAATTAGCTGGTAAGAGCCCTGGTCTGCCGAGGCTAACCATAGCCCGTGCTACTTGTCCCGCTCCTGTGTCAGGTAAGTCCACTACGGGCTCACCATAACCCGTGCTACTTGCCCCGCTCCTGTGTCAGGTAAGTCCACTACGGGCTCACCATAACCCGTGCTACTTGGAACTTATGTTCCGAGTAGCTGAATCTAAAACAACACCAACAACCCTGGTCTGAGCAGCACCCTCGCCTCGGCCACCTGGGGAGACTCATTACCTGCCTAGTGCACCTGTGTGTGTGTGTGTATGTGTGTATTCACCTAGTTGTATTCATCTAGTTGTGCTTGCGGGGGTTGAGTTCTGGCTCTTTCCGCCCGCCTCTTAACTGTCAATCAACTTTTTTTTTTATTTTTTCACACACCTATTTCTCATTGTTGTAGGTGCCAGAGAACCTAGGCCTAGTTTCAGCTCATTGGGTGTAGACCTAGAAAGGGGATGGTTTCCTAGAGCAAGATGCCTTTATGGGTGAAGCTTAAACTTCACCATGAAGGATGCTGAGCAAAAGATTTTTAGTGTGACCTGGACTAGTGCAAGAGGGGCTGGGGATAGCGACCACCAGGCCACAACATCGCCTGAGAAAGCAGAGGAAAAGGTAAATGTCTGTTGAGTTTTCCTAAGTAAAATGTGCTTAGGTAAATTCCCTAAGCCCTGGTGCTAGTTGACTAGCCTCCTCCAGAGTCAATTAGCCTAATTATTAAAGTTATTGGAAGAGTGGTGGCGGCATTTATTTATTTTAAATGAGTAACCTTATCATTCATCCAGTATGTAATTGTTGTAGCGATATCTTTAACATCTTGGTCATTTCTCCCCCTTCCCCCCCCCTCCCCCAACCCCCGATAACTGGTTTAAGCATTTTCCGCTGTGAGAGCAGACTCATCCTGTTCTTGAGGTTATACAATATCATTACTACAGCCTTAGAGGTTACCAGTTGATAGCCACCATTACAGTCTCACAATAACAGCAGTACTTGATTATCATAACCGTATCTGTAGTGATATCGAGAAGTGTTACAATGGTAGCAGCGAGTTGTTCATTTAAACACAAGTGTTACTCTTCACCAATTGTTACAGGCTCTTATCATATCTACATTTGAACCTGTGTAATCAGTCAGCCTCCAACACATCACTGACTGATGACTGTGTGTATATGTGTGTGTGTGTGTGTGTGTGTGTGTGTGTGTGTGTGTGTGTGTGTGTGTGTGTGTGTGTGTGTGTGTGTGTGTGTGTGTGTGTGTGTGTGTGTGAGTAAAAAAATAATAGTAACAGTAGATTGACAGTTGAGAGGCGGGCCGAAAGAGCAGCGCTCAACCCCCACAAACACAACTAGGTGAGTACACACACACAAAGGTGCACCTGACAGGTAACGACACTCCCCAGATGGCGGAGGGACCGACGCTCATCAAAAGAGTCGCCCAATCAGCCAATTTATCCCAGCCTCAGGGTACAGTGATTACAGCCAGACACCAGACCCACTCTCCTCACCTGGGTAGTTATCTAGATATTTGTGTTGGCCTGAAACCACATTACGGTTCCAGTAATAGTGTACTTGTAACTTGGTAAGTGAACTATTGTCCTAGAGAATATTCTCACTACACACAGAAATCACAATAGCGTGATGCATCAAATGAACAAATCCACAAGGACTGTGACGAGGGTTCGAACCTACGCCCGAGAGCATCCCAGATGCTGCTTTAATCGACTGCGCTACGACATGGTAAATGAATTGCAACCGGAAGTTCTACTGCCCTTACTTGGACCCCTGCAGCCTCTCTAAGACACAAACCAGGATTTTACGCAATTCCCCCATGCACTCGAGCTCTTTCATTCTCAAGTTATATCTTTATATCAAACTATATATGGTTTAAAATATAAACAAATTATTGGTTTTGCTTGTTTTATTGAAATGTGTTAAGCCTAGGTTTGCTTTAAAATGAAATTCTAGGAGACACCCAAACAGTTTTCGAATTTCATAATTCTCATTTGAGAATAAAGTTCTGTTTTAATGCAATGCACAAAGAAATCACACTAACATGATGTATCAATGAGAAAATTAGTCTGAGCTATGAGTAGAATTAGAATCTGCACACCATTCAAACCCTAAGGCCACTCCTTAAACTACAGAACCATGACATGTTAAAAGCAATACAAACTGGGATGCAGCAAAATTCTCCAGGGGTTCTGAGGCTTCCACTGAAGCCAAGTTAAGGTTTCACACATTAACCACATATACACTCTGGCTGTGGTATAGGAGTCCTAACCCCCAAATCTTCTCTTCAAATGCACAAAGAAATAACATTAAAGTGATGTATCAATGAGAAAATCATTAGCAGCCATGATGGAGATTCGAACCTGCACACTTGGTACTCCCAAACACATATCTTAAACCACTGTACCACTACATGCTGAAAAAAATACAACTTGGGACTCAACTCAATAGAGGAAACCTCAGGACCTTTAAAGGTTTCACTTGATCCCCAGTAAGTACTTTGCTTTTAGCATGTCATGGTTCAGTGGTTTAAGGTGCATGCTTGGGAGTACCCAATGCATAGGTTCGAATCCTCTCATGGCTCCTACTGATTTTCACCTTGGATTAATGATTAATGTAACGAAACCTAGCCCAACCTTACCTAATCTAACGTACCCTAACCTAATCTAATCTACTCTAACTTAATCTAACCATGGATAAGGTGTAGATAACAGTACAAATTATGAAGTGATACACCTTCAGGAGAGGTTGAGCTAAACATGTGCAAGTGGAGGGGTGTAGGTGGGGAACGAGGACGACAATGTCAGGTGGAACGAACCTCCCACAAACATTAGGTTTTCTGTCCTTCCTGGGGTGCTGGAGGAGGGTCGTCTGCGACGTTCCTAACCAGAAGGTCACATAAACATGGGTTCTGGCGCGTGTTGCCCAGAGACGGTAAATCCGGATTCATCCATCCAGATTTAAAATCACACATAATGGTTCCTGTCGAGACCAGTGTGTTTGCCCGCCCATCCCCCTCAAGCTCACAAAAAAAACTTCGGTTTCAGTTCTGCTCTCCACTTCTGGGGGTGAGAGGCAGGGCTGAAGAGCTAGGGTGAGGGACTGGGATATATGGCATGAGTGAGGGGGGCACGAATAAGTGGCAGGGGTAGGGATGAGAAAGGGTCGTCAGTATCACAAAAATATAAATGAAGCTTGAAGCAGTTGTAATCACATACACAGACACTGACACAAACTCAGATACAAGAAACCAAGACAAAGAGGAATCCACACAAGATCGAATTCTTTTCGACAAAGATGACTTTCTATACTCATTTCACCGGCGCTCCTTCTATCGTCACACCTTTCCTGCCACCGCAGCCTCCACCACCAACACTACACACCCTCCAAAGCAGCGAATGAATTGGAAGTCCTCACGAAAACTTTCTTCTTGAGTTACTGTGTTGTCCGACCTCCTGCATCCATGTTTCAGTCATCTCCACTGCTGGGCAAGCAGCTGGCTAGTCTTCCAGTGCAGAGAATATGTTGCAAGTTTTCACAGAAGGTACCAATGAACGCTTCAACGTCTTCCTTATGTCCGCAACCTTGGAGACAACTCAACCTATTGTTTTCACGGGAACACCATCCATCGCAGCGTCTTCCTGTGGCGACACACAACTCCACAGCTGCTTCATTTCTTGCGTCAGTAAGTATAAATCTCTGCTAAAGACAGCATAGAGTTCCGTCAGCTCATGCTTGAACTTCACTCCATCTCAAACATGGTCACATCCAGAAACCAAGTCACTAAATATAGCAACAATCGGTTGGTAGTTGAAAACATACAACATAAAATACAAGACCGTTGAAAACATACAAGACCGTTGAAAACATACAAGACCGTTGAAAACATACAAAACCGTTGAAAACATACAACCTATAATAACGTTATAAACATACAACACAAATAACGTTGAAAACATACAGCCACTTTGTATCTATTATGAAGATCTCAGTAAAGGTAGACTGAGTGTACATGGTAACGCGTCAGGAAGTAGAGGGAACATTGAACAGCTCCCTGCTGACGGGAAGGAGACAATTGAGGAGAGTGTAGTGATATAAGGCTTGATAAAGATGTCTTACCTGTAGTTGAGGACGTTACCGAGGAAGGTCATGGCCACCACGACCATGGCGGGCATGAAGGAGCCCCAACACGCCAGGAAGAACACAAGCTTCTGGTACCTCCCAAACCCACCAAGAGACTCGTTTATGCCTTCAAAATCCATCGTTGATATTTGTGTTTCAGTCATTATGTTCAGCTTCCCCTTTGTTTTCTTTTAGCAATAAATCACTTGATTATAAGGGAAAATTAATTTATTACAATTAATAGTGTCAAATAACTGCAACAATTTTCCCAGTGCTAATGTCTCTGAATTTCATTTTTTTTCTGTGATAACAATTAAAAATTATACCATTTTTATTTATCATATGCACTAGAGAAAATTTACAAAACCAAAATGGTGAAAACTAGTGATGCGAGGCAGTAGTTGACAACATTATAACATAAGAATTAAGAAAACTGCTTCAGAGGTATGCCATCAGACTAGTCCCAGAACTGAGACGTATGAGTTATGAGGAAAGGCTATGGGAACTAAACCTCACGTCCCTGGAAGATAGAAGAGTCAGGGAAGACATGATCACCACCTAAAAAATTCTCAGAGGAATTGACAGAGTGGACAAAGTATTTAGCATGAGTGGAAAACGAACAATGGGACAGAGGTGGAAACCGAGTACCCAAAATGTGCCACAAAGGAAATGTACCACAGAGGACATGTACCATAAAATGAGTCCCTTTCTAAATCCATGCTACCATTCTGTTACAAACATTATCCTCTCTAGATGCTCCACTATTCTCGACCTTATTTCTCTCTCTAGCACTTTAGAGGAAATCAGTGACACTGGTCTGTAATTTAGTGCCTCCTGTCATGAATATTGGGACTACATTTGCCTTTTCCATAATTTTGGAAGAATTTCTGTTTCGAATGTTTTATTAAAAACCCTCAGTTAGTGGGTGATATAGCACCTCTGCAGCCTCCTTCAGTAGCCATGGTGGATATTAAGTCTGATCTAATTGATATTGTTGCATCTGATTCCTTTAGGTGTTTGTTAACTTCTTCCACTGTGACTACTATGCCATCCAGTGTTTCCTCTGGCCCTTCATGTCTCGGCTCTAGTCTCCATGTTGGTTTTGTTGTAAGGACCTCCTGAAACCTTTTGTTTAGTTCTTCACACACCTCCTTGTCATTTTCTGTAAGACTTTCCCCTTGCCTCTTTAGCCTTTTCTGGCTGTTGTTTTTCTCCTTATATGGCTATAAAAGAGCTTTGATTATTCCTTAGCTTTTGGTGTCATGTCCTTTTCAAATTATCTCTCAGCTTTCCTCCTGACTCTGGAGTAATAATTTCTGGCTCTCTTTAATTCGTGTCTATATTCCTCTGATCCTAGATCTCTTTACATTTTCCGTGCTTTTTTGTTCCTCTCCTGTGCTTCTCTGCACTGCCTATTAAACCAGGTGTTTACTTTGCTTTTTTCATCCACCTCCTTCTTGAGTGGAATGTAAAGCTCCGTTGCATCTGCACATTTCTGAGCAATAATTCCATCATTTCATTTGTTGTCTTCCCATCTAGTTCCCTCTCCCACTGGACATTACTCAGAATATCCCTCACCTTACTGTGGTCTACACGTCTATAGTCTCTCATTTCTTAGTCTATCTAGTTCCTTTAACTCCATTATGTACTGAAGCATGATAATGCAGTGATCACTTGCCCCTCGGGGCATCTCATGCTTTATCTTTTCCATATCTGTCTCATTTTGGGGCAAACACAAAGTCTAGGTTCGCGTCTGAGTCATCTCCATTTACTCTTGTTGGTTCTGTAATATGTTGCTTCAAGATGTGCTTATGTGCTGCATCTACCAGTTATGATCTACATGTCTCATCACCTTCATGGGGGTTCCTTAATTATCCAGTCTATTTTTAAGTCATTTAAATCCCCAAGTATTATCACTCTGGCTCTCGCTCCCCTTGACACTATGGCTGCTTTTTTTATTACCTTCAGGCAAGTCTCATTGCATTTGCCATATTCTTCCCCGGGCCTTCAGTTGTTAAGTGGGGGGTTGTAAATCACTGCTATCACTATCTTCATGTCCCCAAATGTTGCTATTCTCAGTAGTACGTACTCTTGCTGATGAAATTCCTCTGAAACTTTCACTTCCTCAAAGCTCCAGTGTAGCTAAAATAGTGGGGCTACACCACCTTCTCCCTTCTCATCCTTTTTTCCTTATTGATATTCTCTTGGGATGATTGCATTTCCTATAACACTCATCAGTTTTGTTTCTGTTATTGCAGTAATGTGTGGCTGCTCTTTCAACATTCTTTCACGTAACTCTACCCCCATATTTGTAACTGTCTGCATTTATGTACATAAACTTATTACTTCTCATCTCTACTGGGCTGCTTTGGTTTCTCCTAAGGTGGATTCGTTATAGTTCCATGGCCAATTCTGATAGGGAAGGGGGTGTTTGTTGACTAAGTCACTCATGGCTATTGTGGATCTCTATAGGCTAGTTTGACTAATTATTCTCTTGAATTGGGCTGGCTGATGCCTGACTTTCCTAATCCTGTTCCCTGCTTTCATTGCTTTCTGGTCTCCTTGAGGCATTTACTTATTTTGTTTTTCTTATTTTCTTTGCTTCCACTCTATCCTCCTTTGACATGTCTTGTCATGTGGATTACCACATGCCGCGACATGTCAAGTCTCTCTGTCCCTCAATTTTGATTTTCCAGCCAGAATATATTAGACTGGTGAACTACTCTGAAAGATTACTTTCACTGGTTAATTCTCTCTATTTGGAATATCTACCAAGCTCTTGTTCCTTGTTACCCTGGTGTTTCTTGTTACCCTAGTGTTCCTTGTTACCCTGGTGTTCCTTGTTACCCGGGTGTTCCTTGTTACCCTGGTGTTCCTTGTTACCCGGGTGTTCCTTGTTACCCGGGTGTTCCTTGTTACCCTGGTGTTCCTTGTTACCCTAGTGTTTCTTGTTACTCTGGTGTTCCTTGTTACTCTGGTGTTCCTTGTTCCCCTGGTGTTCCTTGTTACTCTTGTGTTCCTTGTTACTCTGGTGTTCCTTGTTCCCCTGGTGTTCCTTGTTCCCCTGGTGTTCCTTGTTACCCTGGTGTTCCTTGTTACTCTGGTGTTCCTTGTTATCTGGTGTTCCTTGTTACTCTGGTGTTCCTTGTTACTCTGGTGTTCCTTGTTATCTGGTGTTCCTTGTTACCCTGGTGTTCCTTGTTCCCTGGTGTTCCTTGTTTCCTTGGTGTTCCTTGTTACCCTCGTGTTCCTTGTTACCCTGGTGTTCCTTGTTCCCTGGTGTTCCTTGTTCCCTGGTGTTCCTTGTTACCCTGGTGTTCCTTGTTCCCTGGTGTTCCTTGTTACCCTGGTGTTCCTTGTTACTCTGGTGTTCCTTGTTACCCCTGGTGCTCCTTGTTACCCTGGTGCTCCTTCTAACCCTGGTGTGAAGCACTGGGTGGTGTCCCCTGGTGTGAAGCACTGGGTGGTGTCCCCTGGTGTGAAGCACTGGGTAGTGTCCCCTGGTGTGAAGAACTGGGGTGGTGTCCCCTGGTGTGAAGCACTGGGTGGTGTCCCCTGGTGTGAAGCACTGGGTGGTGTCCCCTGGCGTGAAGCACTGGGGTGGTGTCCCCTGGTGTGAAGCACTGGGGTGGTGTCCCCTGGTGTGAAGCACTGGGTGGTGTCCCCTGGTGTGAAGCACTGGGGTGGTGTCCCCTGGTGTGAAGCACTGGGTAGTGTCCCCTGGTGTGAAGCACTGGGTGGTGTCCCCTGGTGTGAAGCACGGGTGATGTCCCCTGGTGTGAAGTACTGGGGTGGTGTCCCCTGGTGTGAAGCACTGGGTGGTGTCACCTGTGTGAAGCACTGGGGTGGTGTCCCCTGGTGTGAAGCACTGGGTGGGGTCCCCTGGTGTGAAGCACTGGGTGGTGTCCCCTGGTGTGAAGCACTGGGGTGGTGTCCCCTGGTGTGAAGCACTGGGTGGTGTCCCCTGGTGTGAAGCACTGGGGTGGTGTCCCCTGGTGTGAAGCACTGGGGTGGTGTCCCCTGGTGTGAAGCACTGGGGTGGTGTCCCCTGGTGTGAAGCACTGGGTGGTGTCCCCTGGTGTGAAGCACTGGGGTGGTGTCCCCTGGTGTGAAGCACTGGGTGGTGTCCCCTGGTGTGAAGCACTGGGGTGGTGTCCCCTGGTGTGAAGCACTGGGTGGTGTCCCCTGGTGTGAAGCACTGGGTGGTGTCCCCTGGTGTGAAGCACTGGGTGGTGTCCCCTGGTGTGAAGCACTGGGGTGGTGTCCCCTGATGTGAAGCACTGGGTGGTGTCCCCTGGTGTGAAGCACTGGGGTGGTGTCCCCTGGTGTGAAGCACTGGGTGGTGTCCCCTGGTGTGAAGCACTGGGTGGTGTCCCCTGGTGTGAAGCACTGGGTGGTGTCCCCTGGTGTGAAGCACTAGGGTGGTGTCCCCTGGTGTGAAGCACTGGGGTGGTGTCCCCTGGTGTGAAGCACTGGGTGGTGTCCCCTGGTGTGAAGCACTGGGGTGGTGTCCCCTGGTGTGAAGCACTGGGTGGTGTCCCCTGGTGTGAAGCACTGGGGTGGTGTCCCCTGGTGTGAAGCACTGGGTGGTGTCCCCTGGTGTGAAGCACTGGGTGGTGTCCCCTGGTGTGAAGCACTGGGTGGTGTCCCCTGGTGTGAAGCACTGGGTGGTGTCCCCTGGTGTGAAGCACTGGGTGGTGTCCCCTGTGTGAAGCACTGGGGTGGTGTCCCCTGGTGTGAAGCACTGGGGTGGTGTCCCCTGGTGTGAAGCACTGGGTGGTGTCCCCTGGTGTGAAGCACTGGGGTGGTGTCCCCTGGTGTGAAGCACTGGGTGGTGTCCCCTGGTGTGAAGCACTGGGGTGGTGTCCCCTGGTGTGAAGCACTGGGTGGTGTCCCCTGGTGTGAAGCACTGGGTGGTGTCCCCTGGTGTGAAGCACTGGGTGGTGTCCCCTGGTGTGAAGCACTGGGTGGTGTCCCCTGGTGTGAAGCACTGGGTGGTGTCCCCTGGTGTGAAGCACTGGGGTGGTGTCCCCTGGTGTGAAGCACTGGGTGGTGTCCCCTGGTGTGAAGCACTGGGTGGTGTCTCCTGGTGTGAAGCACTGGGTGGTGTCCCCTGGTGTGAAGCACTGGGTGGTGTCTCCTGGTGTGAAGCACTGGGTGGTGTCTCCTGGTGTGAAGCACTGGGTTGTGTCCCCTGGTGTGAAGCACTGGGTGGTGTCCCCTGGCGTGAAGCACTGGGTGGTGTCCCCTGGTGTGAAGCACTGGGTGGTGTCACCTGTGTGAAGCACTGGGTGGTGTCCCCTGGTGTGAAGCACTGGGTGGTGTCTCCTGGTGTGAAGCACTGGGTGGTGTCCCCTGGTGTGAAGCACTGGGTGGTGTCCCCTGGTGTGAAGCACTGGGTGGTGTCCCCTGGTGTGAAGCACTGGGTGGTGTCCCCTGGTGTGAAGCACTGGGTGGTGTCCCCTGGTGTGAAGCACTGGGTGGTGTCCCCTGGTGTGAAGCACTGGGTGGTGTCCCCTGGTGTGAAGCACTGGGTGGTGTCCCCTGGTGTGAAGCACTGGGTGGTGTCGCCTACGATGAGACCGGGAAGGATCAGTCAACACTCTACAATACCCACCAACCCTACACACGCTCTACAATACCCACCAACCCTACACACGCTCTACAATACCCACCAACCCTACACACACTCTACAATACCCACCAACCCTACACACGCTCTACAATACCCACCAACCCTACACACACTCTACAATACCCACCAACCCTACACACGCTCTACAATACCCACCAACCCTACACACACTCTACAATACCCACCAACCCTACACACGCTCTACAATACCCACCAACCCTACACACACTCTACAATACCCACCAACCCTACACACGCTCTACAATACCCACCAACCCTACACGCGCTCTACAATACCCACCAACCCTACACACGCTCTACAATACCCACCAACCCTACACACACTCTACAATACCCACCAACCCTACACACACTCTACAATACCCACCAACCCTACACACGCTCTACAATACCCACCAACCCTACACACGCTCTACAATACCCACCAACCCTACACACGCTCTACAATACCCACCAACCCTACACACGCTCTACAATACTGCCAATTTCCCTTTGTGCTCGTCGATAATTTCAAAGATAAGTTTCAGCACATATTATTGTTAAGTACGCCAAGGAGAACCATGACCACGGACGCAGCGTCCATATGTGTACAGTCTGTCATCACAGGTTCTCCCAGAGAATACACCCTCACTCGCCAGCGGCCACCACCAGACTGGTGCTTAACCTGCCGCCGCCATATGCGGGGACCTGCTTTCACCTGTACCTCTGGCACCTGCCACCACCCTCCAGATGCTCGATTATCTTCACCCTGACCCTTGGTGCCACGCAGCCCGTCCTCCAAAAATGAGGTAAATGTAAGAGTCCCATAAGTGCAATTATGTACTATGTATGACAGTGAGGAATTGTGCTTATTTACACTTAGTATTAAATCGTAGTCAAATATATTGCGAATATTTGAGTTTACCTGAAAAGCTGAATAGAAAATTACGACCTAACCTGACCGTCTTAGTTTTTGACGATAAGCATTTTTTTGCTTTTTAATTACAATTACTTCTTAACCTATAGCTATATTGATATTACAATTTTATAAAACTAATAAAACAAAACTAAAATATTTAAAGAAATTGTAAAATAACTCAGCATATTTTCAGATTTTGTATAAAATCTCTCTTGTTTAATAAAATTGAAAAGAAATTTTTGATATTTAAAACTTTTGTATAGCAAACTGAACTAAAAAACTTTATCTTAAAGTTCTGTGTCTCAACAGAAAACGAGGAGAATTAAATGGGGAGGTAAATATAACAGCCCCATGTGCAATTATGTACCATGTATGACAGTCAGGAAATTCACTTATTACACTTCGTATTAAAACGTACTGTCATAATTCGGAGGATGAGTTGGTGCCACGCGCTCACACCTGCACCTCTGGCACCCGCCACCACCCTCCAGATAAACAACAATCTCAACAAAAATCACATAATTCTAGATGACTTAATATTGACCAAGGGCAGCGAAATAGCCCTCAAGTCGATTATTTCCTAAACAGCATGAACTCCTGTATGCTAATCCCCACAATCACCAAGCCCACCTGAATCACTCAAACATCTGCTACTACCTTGGATCATTTATGGACTAACATAACAGCTTCCCTTGCATCTGGTATAATCACTGACAGAACAACTGACCACTATCCTACCTTCCTCGTAGCGAACATGGCCATAACACCACCAGCTAACAAGCGTTTCGGGCAGGATTTTCCTCCCCGAAACGCTTTGCGTAATAGTGGCTTTAGGCATTGTATGTACTAGCTCTATCTATAAATCTATAAATATTTGTAAAATCTCTTGTATGTATGTACCTTACCTGAATAAACATTTATTTATTTATTTATTTTAAACTGACCTTTATATTACACAGTGACGCAGCAATAGGCAATCTCACAAATGCACTCCACATTATAAACTGGGAATCTGAATTTAATAATACTCAGGATATAAATTCATTAACTAACTTCTTCCTTTCCAAAATTCCAAGCCTTTACAACACTCATTGTCTTCTCCTCACCAAGCAAGTAACTGACAAAAGGTTAAACAATCCCTAGCTCACAAATGGCATAATCAGAGCAATCGACAAGAAACATGAATATGAAAAAAATTAGGATTGGCCTAGTTGCAACGGAAGTAGTTAAGAGGTACTCGCCAGTGCTTACCAGTATAATAAGAAAAGCAAAACTTTCCTATTATGAGAGTAGATTCAAAGAAACAAAAGGCAACATGAAAATCCCATGGAGAGCCATCTCTAACATCCTTGGATCTAAACAACATTCACATAACCACATAAAAATCTCCAAGAATGGTTATACACCTGCAACAGATCTAGAAACAGCAACTGAAATTAATAACTTCTTTTCATCAAAAGCATGGTTAGCATCAACATCCCCACATATTGGTGTTAACCTTGCCAGAAAAATCCCGCAGACTCAGACACATGTTACCACATATCTCTCTACTCTCTTCTCCTTTCACCAGTCAGCCCTACATGTATTGTGTCCATCATTCACTCACTAAAAACCAAAGCTGGGAACATTAGTGAAATACCGTCTATGTTATACAAGAGTGTCTCCCATGCTCTTGCGCCACCCATAGCTTTGCTGTTCAACAAATCTCTAGAGTGTCATACCTTCCCTGATATCCTTAAAAAAGCAAGAGTAATGCCAGTTTATAAAGGAGGCAATCCGACAAATATAAACAGTTACAGAGAAATATCAAATCTACCTATATTGTCAAAAATATTTGAAAAAATTATTTTACAAACAGATCTACTCCTATCTTGTAAAATTCAACACACAAAGTCCTTTTCAGTTTGGCTTCCGCTCTCAAAAATAGTACCAATGATGCAATTATTAGTCAACTCATTATTAGTCAAATCCTCGTCAACAGTCTGCTTGACCTAATCTACTTAGCCCTTGACAAAAATGAGTTTCCGATTGGACTCTTCATTGACCTGAGAAAGGCCTTTGATACTGTTAACCATAACTACCTCTTACTTAAACTTTACCATTATGGAATCCGAAGCCTTGCCCTGAACTATATCCGATCCTATCTTAATAACAGACACCAATATGTAGCCACCAATGAATAGAAAAGCTTGAATTTGAGAAGAAATACAGAACAGGGGTCATTTTCAAAAGAATTGTGTAAGAAGTGCTCTTTATTGCTATCTAACATAGTAGAAGGAACTAAAACAAGCTACTATGAAAAGAAATTTAATCAAATAAAGAGTAACATAAAAAAACATGGAACACTTTTCACAAACATTAAGGTCAAAGAATAACACAAATAAAAAAAATAATTTCTTTTTATCAAGAGTTTACCGGTAATTGTAATATTTACAATTATTATTATAATAATTATCATAATAATAATTGTTGTATTTAATAATTATCACTCTTCCTTCTACTTGGTGTTGAAGGAGGCCGGCTTTGGGTGAAAGAGGGTTGTGACGATCCTTGTCTGGAACCCGTAGGTGCGGGACCAGGACGTCCACCTCCCGAGGGTCGTGCGGCCCCCAGGCTCTGCTTCAGGAGGCTGGGGTCATTCATACCCTTGATGGGGTGGTTCTTCTCCGGCTCCGACCACGGCGGTCTCCGGGGTTGGAGGTCCCTGTGCCCTTCTTCACCACCTTCGAGGTCAACCCCGGAACTCACAGTTCCTGCGACGGCGCTGGAACCAATCGTATTGGTGTATGCCTTTCCATTGGAGACTTTCAGCGCCGTGGAGAGGGGGGACCTGCTGTCTGTTTAACAGCTTCTCCCCCGAATCAACCTACCCTGGCTTTGGGCCCTGGTGAGGCCACTCCAGACCGACAACCAGAGCGCAACTCCATAGTCTCCTGAGACTGATGGATGCCTACTTCTACCGATTCTCAAGAACCTCGTCAACTGTTATGATATAATCCCCTCACGTGCGACCAAATCAATATATTCACTGAGTAGAGTCAGTTCACACAGGAATTGGGTGGCGACAGTTTGTCGCTCCTTAATGATAGCAAAGTTACTCTACACAAGGGTCAATGTTTACAGGTTTAATAAGGTCAGGTCGTGTCACGTGACCTTGTTGTCTGCTAAGCTGATAATTGAAGATGGTTACCTGTGTCTTTCCATCAAAGAAGGCGCTATCTAGGTGTGATAGCAAGATAAGCGGAGCTTAACTCCTGGCTCCACCCTTATATGCTCGAGCAGTTGTACATTAATACGTAGAGGCTACTCACTCTACACAGAGGATCCAGCTCTATAGGCGAGATACTTCACCGGTCTCTCCCCCAGTCAACTGTTGTTATTGTTATAAACACAACCCGTCCTCGACTCAAGTCCATTACATCCAGCGGTCGACACCACAGACGCATTCATAAATTTTAACATGCTGTTCATTCAAAACGGGAATTTTCTCAAGTATAAATTAATATTATAATATATTAGCATATTGTGCATATATAGGCATAGGTTAGGTTAGGTTAGGTGTTTAGGTTCTGTTGGCGATTATTTGCATTTGTAGTACGTGGGTGAAGCATTTATAGCGTTGTGATTCGAACAAAATTCGTCAGTGAAACACTTGTTCCGGATATGTTCGAACGTCAGCAGTTGTGAGTCGTGTGTAAACCGCTTTTCATTCATAAACAGGGGGTTTGGCGGGTGCATGGAATCACTTTTGGATCTTTGTTTGGAGGACGGACTGTATAAACAGCCTCCTGGTGCTTCGGAGCTCATTAACTGTTTAATACAGCCCGTTCTAAAAACAAAGATCCAAAAGTGATTCCATGCACCCGCCAAACCCCCTGTTTATGAATGAAAAGCGGTTTACACACGACTCACAACTGCTGACGTTCGAACATATCCGGAACAAGTGTTTCACTGACGAATTTTGTTCGAATCACAACGCTATAAATGCTTCACCCACGTACTACAAATACAAATAATCGCCAACAGAACCTAAACACCTAACCTATGCCTATATATGCACAATATGCTAATATATTATAATATTAATTTATATTTGAGAAAATTCTTGTTCTGAATGAACAGCATGTTAAAATTTATGAATGCGTCTGTGGGGGCGACCGCTGGATGTAATGGACTTGAGTCGAGGACGGGTTGGTTTAATAATTGCAACCCGTCCTCGACTCAAATCCATTCCATCCAGCAGTTGACCCCATAGACGCATTCATAAATTTTTACATGCTGTTCATTCAAAACAAGAATTTTCTCAAATCTAAATTAATATTATATTATGTTAGCATATTGTGCATATATTGGCATAGGTTAGGTTAGGTGTTTAGGTTCTGTTGGCGATTATTTGTATTTGTAGTACGTGGGTGAAGCATTTACAGCGTTGTGGTTCAAAAAATTCGTCAGTGAAGCACTTGTTCTGGACGTGTTCGAACAAAATCAGTTGTGAGTCGTGTGTAAACCTTTTTCATTCATAAACAAAGGGGGTTTGGCGGGTGCATGGAATTACTATTGGATCTTTGTTTGGAGAATGGGCTGAATATTTGTAAACAAAGCCAACAAGCCGACAAGATTGAAAAAAGATGTACAGGTTCGTAAGTGCTTGCGTAACTGTTTCGTAAACCTGGCTCCAAGGGGCCTGTAGAGTGGGCCTTGACTGTCAGCCTTATCCCCCCCCCCCCCCCCTCGTCTCTAACCAACTGATATTCAGAGACCTTGATGAGTGTGATTGTCATGTATTCACCTAGTTGTGCTTGAGGTGGTTGAGCTCTGCTCTTTCGGCCCGCCTCTTAACTGTCAAATCAACTGTTTCTAACTACTACTACTACTATTTTTTTCACATCACATCACACACACACACACACACACACACACACACACACACACACACACACACACACACACACACACACACACACACGGAAGCAGCCCGTGACAGCTGACTAACTCCCAGGTACCTATTTACTGCTAGGTAACAGGGGCATAGGAGCATAGGTGAAAGAAACTCTGTCCAATGTTTCTCGCCGGCGCCCGGGGTCGAACCCGGGACCACAGGATCATATGGCCAGCGTGCTGTCTGCTCGGCCGGCTGGCCCCGTATGTGGTGTATTGTATGTGTTTCCTGAATTGTATGTGGTAGAATTTCAAGGGCAATCGGCCATATTTGTCACAATTTCTTGTGTAGTGACTCTGAATTAATATTGATTATGGTTAAGTTAAGGTTCAATAATTACCAACCATTAGTCTTGCATCATCATAAACATATTTAATAATTGTTCATATTTAATAAACGAACATATTTAATAAACGAACATATTTATTAAATTTAATATCATTAAGCAATTTTTAATAATCCTTAATTCTGTCTCTAAGATCTTGGATACAATCCTACCATTATGCAAAGCAACAGCGAGATTAAAGAGCTCTTCACTCGAGCGATTCCATTCATTCGATTCGAAGTTTTCCCGATTCGTTACACTGTGACCATACATAACCACAGTCAACTGGTCACCACACCATGACCATAGTGACCTGGTCACCACACCATGACCAGTGACCTGGTCACCACACCATGACCATAGTGACCTGGTCACCACACCATGACCATAGTGACCTGGTCACCACACCATGACCATAGTGACCTGGTCACCACACCATGACCATAGTGACCTGGTCACCACACCATGACCATAGTGACCTGGTCACCACACCATGACCATAGTGACCTGGTCACCACACCATGGCCATAGTGACCTGGTCACCACACCATGACCATAGTGACCTGGTCACCACACCATGACCATAGTGACCTGGTCATAGGTCCATGGTCCATGACTGCCCATGACCAATGATCTCTGCCCTTGACTTGGGCAGGGATGAGGAGTGGGGTTGGGGTAGAGGGGTGGGGGCGGGGGTGGAGGATGAGAGACAGGGGGGGGGGCCTTAGTCTGGAGCGGGGATTCGAGTAAGAATGAGGGGTGGAGGATAGGAGCCGGTATGAGGGGACTGTGGTGAGGGGGAGGGGGGATAAAAGGACGGAAACAGTAGAGGAGAGCTGGATAGAAACCGAAGGTTTTTATTCTGAGCTTGAGGGGATGGGCGGGCAAACACACTGGTCTCGGCAGGAACTTTTGTGTGTGTTCTTAAATCTGGATGGATGAATCCGGATTTACCGTCTCTGGGCAGCATGCGCCAGAATCCGCTTGGTTATATGACCTTCTGGTTTGGAACGTCGCAGACGACCGTCCTCCAGCACCCCAGATCAGGAAGCCTAATGTTTGTGGGTGGTTCGTTTCCCTGACATTGTCGTCCTCGTTCCCCACCTCCACTTGCACATGTTTGGGAGGTATAATTAGCTGGTAAGAGCCTGCTCAGACCCCTCGCCTCGGCCACCTGGGGAGACTCATTACCTGCTTGGTGCACCTGTGTGTGTGTGTATTCACCTGCTTGTATTCATTTAGTTGTGCTTGCGGGGGTTAAGTTCTGGCTCTTTCCGCCCGCCTCTCAACTGTCAATCAACTTTTTTTTATATTTTTTTCACACACCTATTTCTCATTGTTGTAGGTGCCAGAGAACCTAGGCCTAGTTTCAGCTCATTGGATGTAGACCTAGAAAGGGGATGGTTTCCTAGAGCAAGATGCCTTTATGGGTGGAGCTTAAACTTCACCTTTATGCAGAGCAAAAGATTTTTAGTGTGACCTGGACTAGTGCAAGAGGGGCTGGGGATAGCGACCACCAGGCCACAACATCGCCTGAGAAAGCAGTGGAAAAGGTAAATGTCTGTTGAGTTTTCCTAAGTAAAATGTGCTTAGGTAAATTCCCTAAGCCCTGGTGCTAGTTGACTAGCCTCCTCCCGAGTCAATTTGCCTAATTATTAAAGTTATTGGAAGAGTGGTGGCGGCATTTATTTGTTTTAAATGAGTAACTTTATAATCCATCCAGTATGTAATTGTTGTCGAGATATCTTTAACATTTTAGTCATTTCTCCCCCTTCCCCCCCCCCCCGATAACTGGTTTTGAGCATTTTCCGCTGTGAGAGCAGACTCATCCGGTTCTTGAGGTTATACAATATCATTACTACAGCCTTAGAGGTTACCAGTTGATAGTCATTGCAGTGTGTCTCACAATAATAGCAGTACTTGATTGTCATAACCTTAAGCGTTAGGGTAGTGAGGTTTTTTTTTTATTATTATTTTCTACCACAGACGTGGCCCCACACATATTAACAATGCTAACCAGCATATTTACATTTTACTCTGTCCTCCATGGACAGGGTTCAATGCACAATGCCAATGAACAAAGAAATCACACTAACATGATGTATCAATGAGAAAATTAGTCTGAGCTATGAGTAGAATTAGAATCTGCACACCATTCAAACCCTAAGGCCACTCCTTAAACCACTGAACCATGACATGTTAAAAGCAATACAAACTGGGATGCAGCAAAATTCTCCAGGGGTTCTGAGGCTTCCACTGAAGCCAAGTTAAGGTTTCACACATTAACCACATATACACTCTGGCTGTGGTATAGGAGTCCTAACCCCCAAATCTTCTCTTCAAATGCACAAAGAAATAACATTAAAGTGATGTATCAATGAGAAAATCATTAGCAGCCATGATGGAGATTCGAACCTGCACACTTCGTACTCCCAAACACATATCTTAAACCACTGTACCACTACATGCTGAAAACAATACAACTTGGGACTCAACTCAATAGAGGAAACCTCAGGACCTTTAAAGGGTTCACTTGATCCCCAGTAAGTACTTTGCTTTTAGCATGTCATGGTTCAGTGGTTTAAGGTGCATGCTTGGGAGTACCCAATGCATAGGTTCGAATCCTCCTCATGGTTCCTATGATTTTCACCTTGGATTAATGTAACGAAACCTAACCCAACCTTACCTAATCTAACGTACCCTAACCAAATCTAATCTACTCTAACTACTAATTATGAAGTGATACCCCTTCAGGAGAGGTTGAGCTAAATATACCTCCCAAACATGTGCAAGTGGAGAGGGTGGAGGTGGGGAACGAGGACGACAATGTCAGGTGGAACGAACCATCCACAAACATTAGGTTTTCTGTCCTTCCTGGGGTGCTGGAGGAGGGTCGTCTGCGACGTTCCTAACCAGAAGGCCACATAAACATGGGTTCTGGCGCGTGTTGCCCAGAGACGGTGAATCCGGATTCATCCATCCAGATTTAAAATCACACATAATGGTTCCTGTCGAGAACAGTGTGTTTGCCCGCCCATCCCCCTCAAGCTCACAAAAAAATCTTCGGTTTTCGTCCTGCTCTCCTCTTCTGGGGGTGAGAGGCAGGGCTGAAGAGCTAGGGTGAGGGACTGGGATATGTGGCATGAGTGAGAGGCAGGATTGAGTGGCAGGGATGAGAGGGAGTCGTCAATATCACAAAAAATATAAATGAAGCTAGAAGCAGTTGTAATCACACATACAGACACTGACACAAACTCAGATACAAGAAACCAAGACAAAGAGGAATCCACACAAGATCAAATTCTTTTCGACAAAGATGACTTTCTATACTCATTTCACCGGCGCTCCTTCTATCGTCACACCTTTCCTGTCACCGCAGCCTCCCCCACCAACACCACACACCCTCCAAAGCAGCGAATGAATTGGAAGTCCTCACGAAAACTTTCTTCTTGAGTTACTGTGTTGCCCGACCTCCTGCATCCATGTTTCAGTCATCTCCACTGCTGGGCAAGCAGCTGGCTAGTCTTCCAGTACAGAGAATATGTTGCAAGTTTTCACAGAAGGTACAATGAACGCTTTAACGTCTTCCTTATGTCCGCAACCTTGGAGACAACTCAACCTATTGTTTTCACGGGAACACCATCCGTCGCAGCGTCTTCCTGTGGCGACTCACAACTCTACAGCTGCTTCATTTCTTGCGTCAGTAAGTATAAATCTCTGCTAAAGACAGCATAGAGTTCCGTCAGCTCATGCTTGAACTTCACTCCATCTCAAACATGGTCACATCCAGAAACCAAGTCACTGAATATAGCAACAATCGCTTGGTAATTGAAAACTTACAACATAAAATACAAGACCGTTGAAAACATACAACCTATAATAACGTTATAAACATACAACACAAATAACGTTGAAAACATACAGCCACTTTGTATCTATTATGAAGGTCTCAGTAAAGGTAGACTGAGTGTACATGGTAACGCGTCAGGAAGTAGAGGGAACATTGAACAGCTCCCTGCTGACGGGAAGGAGACAATTGAGGAGAGTGTAGTGATATAAGGCTTGATAAAGATGTCTTACCTGTAGTTGAGGACGTTACCGAGGAAGGTCATGGCCACCACGACCATGGCGGGCATGAAGGAGCCCCAACACGCCAGGAAGAACACAAGCTTCTGGTACCTCCCAAACCCACCAAGAGACTCGTTTATGCCTTCGAAATCCATCGCTGATATTTGTGTTTCAGTCATTATGTTCAGCTTCCCCTTTGTTTTCTTTTAGCAATAAATCACTTGAGTATAAGGGAAAATTAATTTATTACAATTAATAGTGTCAAATAACTGCAACAATTTTCCCAGTGCTAATGTCTCTAAATTCCAATTTTTTCTGTAATAACAATTAAAAATAATACCATTTTTATTTATCATATGCGCTAGAGAGAATTTACAAAACGAAAATGGTGAAAACTAGTGATGCGAGGCAGTAGTTGACAACATTATAACATAAGAATTATGAAAACTGCTTCAGAGGTATGCCATCAGACTAGTCCCAGAACTGAGAGGTATGAGTTATGAGGAAAGGCTATGGGAACTAAACCTCACGTCCCTGGAAGACAGAAGAGTCAGGGAAGACATGATCACCGCCTAAAAAATTCTCAGAGGAATTGACAAGGTGGACAAAGTATTTAGCATGAGTGGAAAACGAACAATGGGACAGAGGTGGAAACCGAGTACCCAAAATGTGCCACAAAGGAAATGTACCACAGAGGACATGTACCATAAAATGAGCCCCTTTCTAAATCCATGCTACCATTCTGTTACAAACATTATCCTCTCTAGATGCTCCACTATTCTCGACCTTATTTCTCTCTCTAGCACTTTAGAGGAAATCAGTGACACTGATCTGTAATTTAGTGCCTCCTGTCATGAACAGTGGGACTACATTTGGCTTTTCCATAATTTTGGAAGAGTTTCTGTTTCGAATGTTTTATTAAAAACTCTCAGTTAGTGGGGTGATATAGCACCTCTGCAGCCTCCTTCAGTAGCCATGGTGGATATTAAGTCTGATCTAATTGATATTGTTGCATCTGGTTCCTTTAGGTGTTTGTTAACTTCTTCCACTGTGACTACTATGCCATCCAGTGTTTCCTCTGGCCCTTCATGTCTCGGCTCTAGTCTCCATGTTGGTTTTGTTGTAAGGACCTCCTGAAATCTTTTGTTTAGTTCTTCACACACTTTGTCATTTTCTGTAAGACTTTCCCCTTGCCTCTTTAGCCTTTTCTAGCTGTTGTTTTTCTCCTTATATGGCTATAAAAGAGCTTTGATTATTCCTTAGCTTTTGGTGTCATGTCATTTTCAAATTCTCTCTCAGCTTTCCTCCTGACTCTGGAGTAATAATTTCTGGCTCTCTTTAATTCGTGTCTATATTCCTCTGATCCTAGATCTCTTTACATTTTCCGTGCTTTTTTGTTCCTCTCCTGTGCTTCTCTGCACTGCCTATTAAACCAGGTGTTTACTTTGCCTTTTTCATCCACCTCCTTCTTGAGTGCGATGTAAAGCTCCGTTGCATCTGCACATTTCTGAGCAATAAGTCCATCATTTCATTTGTTGTCTTCCCATCTAGTTCCCTCTCCCACTGGACATTACTCAGAATATCCCTCACCTTACTGTGGTCTACACGTCTATAGTCTCTCATATTTCTTAGTCTATCTAGTTCCTTTAACTCCATTATGTACTGAAGCATGATAATGCAGTGATCACTTGCCCCTCGGGGCATCTCATGCTTTATCTTTTCCACGTCTGTCTCATTTTGGGGCAAACACAAAGTCTAGGTTCGCTTCTGAGTCATCTTCCTTAACTCTTGTTGGTTCTGTAATATGTTGCTTCAAGATGTGCTTATGTGCTGCATCTACCACTTATGATCCACATGTCTCATCACCTTCATGGGGGTTCCTTAATTATCCAGTCTATTTTTAAGTCATTTAAATCCCCAAGTATTATCACTCTGGCTCTCGCTCCCCTTGACACTATGGCTGCTTTTTGTATTACCTTCAGGCAAGTCTTATTGCATTTGCCATATTCTTCCCCGGGCCTTCAGTTGTTAAGTGGGGGGTTGTAAATCACTGCTATCACTATCTTCATGTCCCCAAATGTTGCTATTCTCAGTAGTACGTACTCTTGCTGATGAAATTCCTCTGAAACTTTCACTTCCTCAAAGCTCCAGTGTAGCTATAATAGTGGGGCTACACCACCTTCTCCCTTCTCATCCCTTTTTTTCCTTATTGATATTCTTTTGGGATGATTGCATTTCCTATAACACTCATCAGTTTTGTTTCTGTTATTGCAGTAATATGTGGCTGCTCTTCCAACATTCCTTCACGTAACTCTACCCCCATATTTGTAACTCTGTCTGCATTTATGTACATAAACTTATTACTTCTCCTCTCTACTGGGCTGCTTTGGTTTCTCCTAAGGTGGATTCGTTATAGTTCCATGGCCAATTCTGTTAGGGAAGGGGGTGTTTGTTGACTAAGTCACTCATGGCTATTGTGGATCTCTATAGGCTAGTTTGACTAATTATTCTCTTGAATTGGGCTGGCTGATGCCTGACTTTCCTAATCCTGTTCCCTGCTTTCATTGCTTTCTGGTTTCCTTGAGGCATTTACTTATTTTGTTTCTCTTATTTTCTTTGCTTCCACACTATCCTCCTTTGACATGTCTTGTCATGTGGATTACCACATGCCGCGACATGTCAAGTCTCTCTGTCCCTCAATGTTGATTTTCCAGCCAGAATATTTTAGACTTGTGACCTACTCTGAAAGATTACTTTCACTGGTTAATTCTCTCTATTTGGAATCTACCAAGCCCTTGTTCCTTGTTACCTGGTGTTCCTTGTTACCTGGTGTTCCTTGTTACCCTGGTGTTCCTCGTTACCCTGGTGTTCCTTGTTACCCTGGTGTTCCTTGTTACCCTGGTGTTCCTTGTTCCCCTGGTGTTCCTTGTTACCCTGGTGTTCCTTGTTACCCTGGTGTTCCTTGTTCCCTGGTGTTCCTTGTTACCCTGGTGTTCCTTGTTACCCTGGTGTTCCTTGTTCCCTGGTGTTCCTTGTTACCCTGGTGTTCCTTGTTACCCTGGTGTTCCTTGTTACCCTGGTGTTCCTTGTTACCCTGGTGTTCCTTGTTCCCCTGGTGTTCCTTGTTACTCTGGTGTTCCTTGTTACCCTGGTGTTCCTTGTTACCCTGGTGTTCCTTGTTACTCTGGTGTTCCTTGTTACCCTGGTGTTCCTTGTTACCCTGGTGTTCCTTGTTCCCCTGGTGTTCCTTGTTACTCTGGTGTTCCTTGTTACCCTGGTGTTCCTTGTTACCCTGGTGTTCCTTGTTACCCTGGTGTTCCTTGTTCCCTGGTGTTCCTTGTTACCCTGGTGTTCCTTGTTACCCTGGTGTTCCTTGTTAACCTGGTGTTCCTTGTTACCCTGGTGTTCCTTGTTCCCTGGTGTTCCTTGTTACCCTGGTGTTCCTTGTTACTCTGGTGTTCCTTGTTACCCTGGTGTTCCTTGTTACCCTGGTGTTCCTTGTTATCCTGGTGTTCCTTGTTATCCTGGTGTTCCTTGTTACCCTGGTGTTCCTTGTTTCCCTAGTGTTCCTTGTTCCCTGGTGTTCCTTGTTACCCTGGTGTTCCTTGTTACCCTGGTGTTCCTTGTTACTCTGGTGTTCCTTGTTACCCTGGTGTTCCTTGTTACCCTGGTGTTCCTTGTTCCCTGGTGTTCCTTGTTCCCTGGTGTTCCTTGTTCCCTGGTGTTCCTTGTTCCCTGGTGTTCCTTGTTCCCTGGTGTTCCTTGTTACCCTGGTGTTCCTTGTTACCCTGGTGTTCCTTGTTCCCTGGTGTTCCTTGTTTCCCTGGTGTTCCTTGTTACCCTGGTGTTCCTTGTTACTCTGGTGTTCCTTGTTACCCTGGTGTTCCTTGTTACCCTGGTGTTCCTTGTTACTCTGGTGTTCCTTGTTACCCTGGTGTTCCTTGTTCCCTGGTGTTCCTTGTTACCCTGGTGTTCCTTGTTACCTCTGGTGCTCCTTGTTACCCTGGTGTTCCTTGTTACTCTGGTGTTCCTTGTTACCCCTGGTGCTCCTTGTTACCCTGGTGCTCCTTCTAACCCTGGTGTGAAGCACTGGGTGGTGTCCCCTGGTGTGAAGCACTGGGGTGGTGTCCCCTGGTGTGAAGCACTGGGTGGTGTCTCCTGGTGTGAAGCACTGGGTGGTGTCCCCTGGTGTGAAGCACTGGGTGGTGTCCCCTGGTGTGAAGCACTGGGGTGGTGTCCCCTGGTGTGAAGCACTGGGGTGGTGTCCCCTGGTGTGAAGCACTGGGTGGTGTCTCCTGGTGTGAAGCACTGGGTGGTGTCCCCTGGTGTGAAGCACTGGGTGGTGTCCCCTGGTGTGAAGCACTGGGGTGGTGTCCCCTGGTGTGAAGCACTGGGTGGTGTCTCCTGGTGTGAAGCACTGGGTGGTGTCCCCTGGTGTGAAGCACTGGGTGGTGTCCCCTGGTGTGAAGCACTGGGGTGGTGTCCCCTGGTGTGAAGCACTGGGTGGTGTCTCCTGGTGTGAAGCACTGGGTGGTGTCCCCTGGTGTGAAGCACTGGGTGGTGTCCCCTGGTGTGAAGCACTGGGGTGGTGTCTCCCTGGTGTGAAGCACTGGGCGGTGTCACCTGGTGTGAAGCACTGGGGTGGTGTCTCCTGGTGTGAAGCACTGGGTGGTGTCCCCTGGTGTGAAGCACTGGGTGGTGTCCCCTGGTGTGAAGCACTGGGTGGTGTCACCTGTGTGAAGCACTGGGTGGTGTCCCCTGGTGTGAAGCACTGGGTGATGTCCCCTGGTGTGAAGCACTGGGTGATGTCCCCTGGTGTGAAGCACTGGGTGATGTCCCCTGGTGTGAAGCACTGGGTGGTGTCCCCTGGTGTGAAGCACTGGGTGGTGTCACCTGTGTGAAGCACTGGGTGGTGTCGCCTGGTGTGAAGCACTGGGTGGTGTCCCCTGGTGTGAAGCACTGGGTGGTGTCACCTGTGTGAAGCACTGGGTGGTGTCCCCTGGTGTGAAGCACTGGGTGGTGTCCCCTGGTGTGAAGCACTGGGTGGTGTCACCTGTGTGAAGCACTGGGTGGTGTCCCCTGGTGTGAAGCACTGGGTGGTGTCCCCTGGTGTGAAGCACTGGGTGGTGTCACCTGTGTGAAGCACTGGGTGGTGTCCCCTGGTGTGAAGCACTGGGTGATGTCCCCTGGTGTGAAGCACTGGGTGGTGTCCCCTGGTGTGAAGCACTGGGTGGTGTCCCCTGGTGTGAAGCACTGGGTGGTGTCCCCTGGTGTGAAGCACTGGGGTGGTGTCCCCTGGTGTGAAGCACTGGGTGGTGTCTCCTGGTGTGAAGCACTGGGTGGTGTCCCCTGGTGTGAAGCACTGGGTGGTGTCCCCTGGTGTGAAGCACTGGGTGGTGTCCCCTGTTGTGAAGCACTGGGTGGTGTCCCCTGGTGTGAAGCACTGGGGTGGTGTCTCCTGTTGTGAAGCACTGGGTGGTGTCACCTGTGTGAAGCACTGGGTGGTGTCCCCTGGTGTGAAGCACTGGGTGATGTCCCCTGGTGTGAAGCACTGGGTGATGTCCCCTGGTGTGAAGCACTGGGTGATGTCCCCTGGTGTGAAGCACTGGGTGGTGTCGCCTACGATGAGACCGGGAAGAGACTGTCAACACTCTACAATACCCACCAACCCTACACACACGCTCTACAATACCCACCAACTCTACACACGCTCTACAATACCCACCAACCCTACACACACGCTCTACAATACCCACCAACCATACACACGCTCTACAATACCCACCAACCCTACACACACGCTCTACAATACCCACCAACCCTACACACGCTCTACATTACCCACCAACCCTACACACGCTCTACAATACCCACCAACCCTACACGCACTCTACAATACCCACCAACCCTACACACGCTCTACAATACCCACCAACCGTACACACACTCTTCAATACCCACCAACCCTACACACGCTCTACAATACCCACCAACCGTACACACACTCTACAATACCCACCAACCCTACACACGCTCTACAATACTGCCAATTTCCCTTTGTGCTCGTCGATAATTTCAAAGATAAGTTTCAGCACATATTATTGTTAAGTACGCCAAGGAGAACCGTGACCACGGACGCAGCGTCCATATGTGTACAGTCTGTCATCACAGGTTCTCCCAGAGAACACACCCTCACTCGCCAGCGGCCACCACCAGACTGGTACTTAACCTGCCACCGCCATATGCGGGGGACCTGCTTTCACCTGTACCTCTGGCACCTGCCACCACCCTCCAGATGCTCGATTATCTTCACCCTGACCCTTGGTGCCACGCAGCCCGCCCTCCAAAGATGAGGTAAATTTAAGAGTCCCATAAGTGCAATTATGTACTATGTATGACAGTGAGGAATTGTACTTATTTACACTTAGTATTAAATCGTAGTCAAATATATTGCGAATATATGAGTTTACCTGAAAAGCTGAATAGAAAATTACGACCTAACCTGACCGTCTTAGTTTTTGACGATAAGCATTTTTTTGCTTTTTAACACATTAGTGCGCGCGGCACTAGCTGGAAAACCAAGTAGGTTGTGTGCGCGGCGTTCTGGGCGCTCAAGTGTAAACACAAAAAAGTTTATAATCTTTTCACGCTCCTAACCTCAATTCTCGAGCTACGTTTTTCATTTTGGTATCAATGCGTTGGCAATAAAATTCTCTACAAGATCATATGCATAAAATGTCACCGAAGCATTTGGTATCCCACCACGAAGTAAATAAACACGAAGATGACTCGCCGTGACACCCAAACAGGAAGTAAATGTTCATACTCTTTCGTTTGTTGCCAGGCTCACAGTCATCCTACAGCGCTCATTTTGATATCACTGAACTCGCAATAAAATTCCCCACCCAGACATATGCCTATCAATGTCTAATTATGGTATCGGGTGACCCGCACGAGTGTGGGAACTGGGTGAAGCGTTAGCCGTGATTTCAGCAGGGACGACACTGGTGTGATGCAGCGCTTTGAATGTTTATACTTATTTCACTGTCCTGACATTATTTCTGGAGCTACGTATTTCATTTTTATAGCAATGTGTTCGCAATAGAAAGTTTTATAAGAACATGGGTAGCGTTGGCCAACGCAGCGTCAAATAAATTTGCGGGGAATAAAATCTTACGCGTGTTTGTACCCGTGAGCGTCAAAAGTTTTTACTTTGCTCATGTTTTTCAAGTTTATACTTGTTTCACACCGTTTTTTTTTTTGTATAGTGTTCGGAATAAAATTCCCTACACAGACATATGCATATCAAATACAATTCCTTGGAATTCACAGCTGTAGAGATGACGGAAAACACACAACCGGAACCCGCTCTTGACACTCCAACTCACACCCGCAACACCCACAAAAAAAGTTTCTCTTGTTTCGTGTATACTTACTTTAGTTTTCGTGCTACAGTTCTCATTTAGGTATCAAAATATTCCTAAGAAAATAGACTACAATACTGAAACAATCTAAGACAATTATGTGTACTTACCAAAGCAAAGACGATTGTAGTAAAATAAGTTGAGCATTTTATCTCCACTCCACCTCCTTCAGGTACTGATTCCTGAAGTTGCTCAACAGATGTTCCTAGGTGGAGTGAAGCTGATGTAGGTGGTTATTTCTTGTCCACCCAATACACCCTTTTCCTGTGATAAGTGGTGTAACAAGGTATGACGCAAAGTGGAACATCGCATGTCTTGCACGCTATGCCAGTTTCCTTCCTGATACCCGACTTTGAACACACTTCACACCTGCGACGTTTGGGGATTTTTACCAGCTCATGTTTCAATTTATAGTTCAGGCGAGTCTCTGCTATAACAACACGTCGCTGTTGTCTCTGGGTTGGCAATAAACTACTGTCTGAATCGTCGCTCTCACTATTGTTTTCAAACACTAATGTGGAATATGAATTATCTGCATCAGATTCAGCTTCAGCACTAGGTGTAGACGTGAAGAGAGGGCGCCTTACACCCGACGGGCCAGGTGTTGACGGGTCAGCAGCAGGATACACAGGACCAGTGTCATGATTTATGTCTGGAGCATGAACTAGATGTGGAGATGGTGTAGTTGTTGCAGGCCACTCTGCCTTGTCAAATTTCAATAAAGATCAAATAGCAACTTCATGGAACTAGAGCAGAGTTAGTTTCCTTCGATCATCTGTGTTGGCCTTGTACAATGCATAAGCGTTTTGCAATGCCATTTGCAAGAAATAAAATGTTATTTTCTTGGTCCACTTGTGACATTTCCTGGCGAAATGGTAATACTTTACCATTTGATCAAAGTGGTCAACACCCTTCATGAACTTATTGTAGTCAACAATTGCCTGTGGTTTGTTCACCACAACATGCTGTAGTCTTACTGTTCCATCTGCCCTGCGAACTCGTTTTCTTTTCTGAACTTTCTTTGTGTCTGCATTGTGTAGGTTGGGCGAGGGGAGAGCCGAGGGGAGGCCGAGGGGAGAGAGATCCGATTGCTCCACGTGACAACAAAACAATGGGCCTGTCACGTGACCCAGTAGGCCGACGTGACTTGCGGCCTACCCGAGAGAACAGGAATTTCATGGCGCGGAGTTTGAAACAAACCCCAAGTAAATCGGATTTAAACTGGATTTTTTACAAATATTTTAAACCGCACCGTAAATTTACGTCGTGATCCGACAAGCGGTTAGGGAAAACGCCCGTAATTCCAAGTCGAATATCCAGGAAAGTGTTAATTACAATTACTTCTTAACCTATAGCTATATTCATATTACAATTTTATAAAACTAATAAAACAAAACTAAAATATTTAAAGAAATTGTAAAATAACTCAGGATATTTTCAGATTTTGTATAAAATCTCTCTTGTTTAATAAAATTGAAAAGAAATTTTTGATATTTAAAACTTTTGTATAGCAAACTGAACTAAAAAACTTTATCTTAAAATTCTGTGTCTCAACAGAAACGAGGAGAATTAAATGGGGAGGTAAATATAACAGCCCCATGTGCAATTATGTACAATGTATGACAGTCAGGAAATGCACTTTTTACACTTAGTATTAAAACGTACTGTCATAATTCGGAGGATGAGTTGGTGCCACGCGCTCACACCTGTACCTCTGGCACCCGCCACCACCCTCCAGCTAAACAACAATCTCAACAAAAATCACATAATTCTAGGAGATGACTTAATATTGACCAAGGGCAGCGAAATAACCCTCAAGTCGACTATTTCCTAAACAGCATGAACTCCTGTATGCTAATCCCCACAAGCACCAAGCCCACCTGAATCACTCAAACATCTGCTACTACCTTGGATCATTTATGGACTAACATAACAGCTCCCCTTACATCAGGTATAATCACTGACAGAACAACTGACCACTATCCTACCTTCCTCGTAGCGAACATGGCCATAACACCACCAGCTAACAAGAAACTGACCTTTAAATTACACAGTGACGCAGCAATAGGCAATCTCACAAATGCACTCCACATTATAAACTGGGAATCTGAATTTAATAATACTCAGGATCTAAATTCATTAACTAACTTCTTCCTTTCCAAAATTCCAAGCCTTTACAACACTCATTGTCTTCTCCTCACCAAGCAAGTAACTGACAAAAGGTTAAACAATCCCTAGCTCACAAATGGCATAATCAGAGCAATCGACAAGAAACATGTATATGAAAAAAAATTAGGATTGGGCTAGTCTCAAAGAAAGTAGTTAAGAGGTACTCGTCAGTGCTTACCAGTATAATAAGAAAAGCAAAACTTTCCTATTATGAGAGTAGATTCAAAGAAGCAAAAGGCAACATGAAAATCCCATGGAGAACCATCTCTAACATCCTTGGATCTAAACAACATTCACATAACCAGATAAAAATCTCCAAGAATGGTTATACTCCTGCAACAGATCTAGAAACAGCAACTGAAATTAATAACTTCTTTTCATCAAAAGCATGGTTAGCATCAACATCCCCACATGTTGGTGTTAACCTTGCCAGAAAAATCCCGCAGACCCAGACACATGTTACCACATGTCTCTCTACTCTCTTCTCCTTTCACCAGTCAGCCCTACAGGTGTTGTGTCCATCATTCCCTCACTAAAAACCAAAGCTGAGAACATTAGTAAAATACCATCCATGGTATACAAGAGTGTCTCCCATGCTCTTGCGCCACCTATAGCTTTGCTGTTCAACAAATCTCTTGAGTGTCATACCTTCCCTGATATCCTCAAAAAAGCAAGAGTAATGCCAGTTTATAAAGGAGGCAATCCGATAAATATAAACAGTTACAGAGCAATATCAAATCTACCTATATTGTCAAAAATATTTCAAAAAATTATTTACAAACAGATCTACTCCTATCTTGTAAAATTCAACATACTAAGTCCTTGTCAGTTTGGCTTCCGCTCCCAAAAATAGTACCAATGATGCAATTATTAGTCAACTCATTATTAGTTGTCGGAAAATCCGACACCATTTAATAATCATACAGATAATAACTGTATTACCAACAAGTTACCCATAGAAAACGTAACTTTTAGAGGAATTACCGTCTATAGAAAACGGGATATCATCACCACATACTATTATAATTCACCAGCTATTTTGCTGGGAATTATTCTTAAATACATTAGTCTTTGGACTTTACCATCATAAAAACATCTTATATAAATTAACTTAATTATCAATATTAAAGTAGAGTAAATGTGACCCTTCTATCACTTTCTGAAATCTGGACAAAGTAGGCCAGGCGTCAGGGAGGAAGGAGGGCAGCCATTGTTGTGTCACCTCCGAGACGTGTGGAGCAAATTCGGCTCCTATCATTCTGGACAATGTCGGCCAGTAACGTCAATAGTATGGAGTGTTAAACAGCCATTGTATTGAGACCAGAGGCTCACACGGGAGCAAATTCGGCTCCTGTTAAATTTACTTGGACGTAGTGCTATGGAAACCAAAGGTACCATCTCCAACACGATGTCTACAATTCAAGTTAAGTGTCTATCCGAAACCCGTTTATCATTCATTTATGGCCATTAATGTCAGGATATAGGGTGACCCGGTTAGATCGCGAAATCGCCTCAAACTAAAGGTAATTAAGCCAGGTCTTCATGTTCCATGTACTGTATAGTGTTTTCTCTGATATAGCTTGTCATATATAGGATTCTGGCTTCACAGCTAGCGCACTTTTGACAGGTCAAGACGAGGAAGGAAGATTTGTGCACCAGTTACTGGGTGATATGGAAGCTACCTCAAAGAGGATAATTTGGTGTCTACACCCTAGTTATACCTGGTGGACTAACCTGCTGTACTATAAGATAAGGAACCTCATCAATGTATGTAGCTATTACTGTAGTTTGATTGGCTGCATATATATTAATTTAATAACCCCCCCTAATGTGTAGAGGATCGATTTGTGAGATTAAGAGATTATTGCAGAAATACAGTCCACTTATCATTATACAAATTGCTATCGAAGTATATAAATTAACGTAAACATAAATTCATATAAATTAAATAAATATAAATCTCACAGGTCGGTTCCCACATTATTTGGACCTTCGGAACCGGAATATTTGGTCCTATGAACCCACATTTGGTCATCTTAGTACCGGATGAACCAGTTAACCAGTGGATTCATTAAATAAACTAGTGCAGTGTTATTTAAACAAAGCCAGCAGTCAAGACGGCAGCGTAGCCTCGAGGGAGCTCAGGAGCCTCCCTCAGCCCAGTTCAGCTTCGTCAGCGGTTTCATGCACACCCACAGATATTTGGTGGCGTGTTATTTCGTGAAATGACAGCGCTAATATAGAAGCCAGCCAAATTAGTGACTGTGTCTTCGCGATATTGTTCACGGATTTCGTGGTGTTACATTTCGCGAGAGATTATCCACGAATTTTGTGGACTTTATTTCGCGAGGTCACTAATAACATTTAATACTTCTAGATAATATTAGAAGTTTCATAGAGGCTAATTAAGAGGCTATTAACAATAATTGTGTATATTATTTCTCCAAAATAGAGAATTATTTAATATATATTGCACTAGTGATCACAGTATAATATTTACTAATTGCCAACCCACAACAGGGTAGGATATTACCATTGACTAGTTGAACTATTATTGTTCATCCTAGTCCCATTATTACTATAGTCAGTTGTACTATATTGATTAACCTAACACCATTAATGAATGGTCCAGACCCTATTTTGGGTGTAATTTTTATCAACTCGAATTGAGTTGTATATATAATAATTTACTTATGATCATTACACCTTTGAGTGATTATTAGTGTCTATACCATCCTAGGGTGATATTGAAGAGCTAACCTAAAGGTACTTCCGGTGACACTGGTTTATCACTCAAATCATTAGTGTGTATGATTGTATATATATAATGTGTATTAATTTTAAGTGCTAACCTCTAGTAGAGGTAGGATTATTGCCTAGTGAGTGCAGAATTTACCCTAGGCTACCATTAGTGTTTGTTCAGTATTATGAGCAGCCCAAGTACAAGTCCCACAAGGCTTCACCAACTAGCCAGTATGGATAATGCAGGGAGAATGAAAAGAACCCTTGCAGGTCTTAAAGGCCACTTAACAAGACAGATCAAGAAATGTGAAGATATGTCACAACAATCTCAAGTTGATTATGCTGACCTGGAAAGCTATTATCAAGCAGCTGCAGGTAAATTTGAGCAAATCAAATGCCAAATGGCTGTCCTTGTGGGGACAGACCATTGCCATCGATTCATCGGTAGCCCTACTAAATATCAGGGTATAACCATGTTAAACTCTGCAGGAGGTAAATTACTCTCAGGCCCAGTATCAAGCCTGAGGAGACCTATGCCTGCAGATAAACAATACCAGTAGAGATCTAAATTTGTCAGCTGATTATATTTCTCCAGTAGCATTATACTAAGGAGATTACAGCTGACTATAGTAACAGAGGTTGATGTTAGTATCATCATTTAAAGCTGGAGATGAGTTCATGAGGCCTCAGTGGCAAATCAGTGAACAGTAGCTTAAACAGCTACAAGTCACTGCGACCAATGTCACTGAACCCACTGCAGTCTCAGAACCATACTTTACTTTAATGATGAGCTATTCAATCTTCTGAATCAATTAACTAAATTAAACCCTAATAAATCTGATGACTGATTTGATACATTTATTATTTAATCAAGATGTATTCCATGGGCCTCAGTGTTTATATATCAGTGACCAGTTACCTGAACAAACTTCAAGTTATATCTAATGTCACTGATCTCACTGCAGTCCCTGAATCATACTTGACTGTAGTACTTGATCACATCCAGTCTTCTGGGTTAAATAATATGTAATAAGGCTTGAATATTAGCCTTTCAAGAGTTGACAGGGAAATGAAATTGCATTAGACTTCTAACCCCTGCAACTCTAGTACGGGACATCCGTCCTGTACGAACAGACACACAAATGTGTGATTACTAACTACTAACATCAAATTAATGTAATAATTCGAAGGAGGAGTATCGGTGTTCGTCTGTTCAAAACAGGACTTCGACCCGTGAGCAGCCCCCTGGGGAATTATGTCGGAAAATCCGACACCATTTAATAATCATACAGATAATAACTGTATTACCAACAAGTTACCCATAGAAAACGTAACTTTTAGAGGAATTACCGTCTATAGAAAACGGGATATCATCACCACATACTATTATAATTCACCAGCTATTTTGCTAGGAATTATTCTTAAATACATTAGTCTTTGGACTTTACCATCATAAAAACATCTTATATAAATTAACTTAATTATCAATATTAAAGTAAATGTGAATGTAAATGTGACCCTTCTATCACTTTCTGAAATCTGGACAAAGTAGGCCAGGCGTCAGGGAGGAAGGAGGGCAGCCATTGTTGTGTCACCTCCGAGACGTGTGGAGCAAATTCGGCTCCTATCATTCTGGACAATGTCGGCCAGTAACGTCAATAGTATGGAGTGTTAAACAGCCATTGTATTGAGACCAGAGGCTCACACGGGAGCAAATTCGGCTCCTGTTAAATTTACTTGGACGTAGTGCTATGGAAACCAAAGGTACCATCTCCAACACGATGTCTACAATTCAAGTTAAGTGTCTATCCGAAACCCGTTTATCATTCATTTATGGCCATTAATGTCAGGATATAGGGTGACCCGGTTAGATCGCGAAATCGCCTCAAACTAAAGGTAATTAAGCCAGGTCTTCATGTTCCATGTACTGTATAGTGTTTTCTCTGATATAGCTTGTCATATATAGGATTCTGGCTTCACAGCTAGCGCACTTTTGACAGGTCAAGACGAGGAAGGAAGATTTGTGCACCAGTTACTGGGTGATATGGAAGCTACCTCAAAGAGGATAATTTGGTGTCTACACCCTAGTTATACCTGGTGGACTAACCTGCTGTACTATAAGATAAGGAACCTCATCAATGTATGTAGCTATTACTGTAGTTTGATTGGCTGCATATATATTAATTTAATAACCCCCCCTAATGTGTAGAGGATCGATTTGTGAGATTAAGAGATTATTGCAGAAATACAGTCCACTTATCATTATACAAATTGCTATCGAAGTATATAAATTAACGTAAACATAAATTCATATAAATTAAATAAATATAAATCTCACAGGTCGGTTCCCACATTAGTCAAATCCTCGTCAACGGTCTGCTTGACCTAATCTACTTAGCCCTTGACAAAAATGAGTTTCCGTGTGATAGCAAGATAAGCGGAGCTTAACTCCTGGCTCCACCCTTATATGCTCGAGCAGTTGTACATTAATACGTAGAGGCTCCTCACTCTACACAGAGGATCCAGCTCTATAGGCCAGATACTTCACCGGTCTCTCCCCCAATCAACTGTTGTTATAGTTATAAACAGCCTCCTGGTGCTTCGGAGCTCATTAACTGTTTAATAATTGCAACCCGTCCTCGACTCAAATCCATTCAGCGGTCGACCCCACAGACCAGCCCGTCCTCCAAACAAAGATCCAAAAGTGATTCCATGCACCCGCCAAACCCCCTGTTTATGAATGAAAAACGGTTTACACACGACTCACAACTGCTGACGTTCGAACATATCCAAAACAAGTGCTTCACTGACGAATTTTGTTCGAATCACAACGCTATAAATGCTTCACCCACGTACTACAAATACAAATAATCGCCAACAGAACCTAAACACCTAACCTAACCTATCCTATGCCTATATATGCACAATATGCTAATATATTATAATATTAATTTATACTTGAGAAAATTCCCGTTTTGAATGAACAGCATGTTAAAATTTATGAATGCGTCTGTGGGGTTGACCGCTGGATGTAATGGACTTGAGTCGAGGACGGGTTGCACAGACGCATTCATAAATTTTTACATGCTGTTCATTCAAAACAAGAATTTTCTCAAATCTAAATTAATATTATAATATATTAGCATATTGTGCATATATAGGCATAGGTTAGGTTAGGTGTTTAGGTTCTGTTGGCGATTATTTGTATTTGTAGTACGTGGGTGAAGCATTTACAGCGTTGTGGTTAAAAAAATTCGTCAGTGAAGCACTTGTTCTGAACGTGTTCGAACAAAATCAGTTGTGAGTCGTGTGTAAACCTTTTTCATTCATAAACAAAGGGGGTTTGGCAGGTGCATGGAATTACTATTGGATCTTTGTTTGGAGAATGGGCTGAATATTTGTAAACAAAGCCAACAAGCCGACAAGATTGAAAAAAGATGTACAGGTTCGTAAGTGCTTGCGTAACTGTTTCGTAAACCTGGCTCCAAGGGGCCTGTAGAGTGGGCCTTGACTGTCAGCCTTATCCCTCCCCCCACCCCCCTCGTCTCTAACCAATTGATATTCAGAGACCTTGATGAGTGTGATTGTCATGTATTCACTTAGTTGTGCTTGAGGTTGTTTGAACTCTGCTCTTTCGGCCCGCCTCTTAACTGTCAATCAACTGTTTCTATCTACTACTACTATTTTTTTCACATTACATCACATCACACACACACACACTCCAGGAAGCAGCCCCTGACAGCTGACTAACTCCCAGGTACCTATTTACTGCTAGGTAACAGGGTCATAGGTGAAAGAAACTCTGTCCAATGTTTCTCGCCGGCGCCCGGGGTCGAACCCGGGACCACAGGATCATATGGCCAGCGTGCTGTCCGCTCGGCCGGCCGGCCCCGTATGTGGTGTATTGTATGTGTTTCCTGAATTGTATGTGGTAGAATTTCAAGGGTAGTCGGCCATATTTGTCACAATTTCTTGTGTAGTGACTCTGAATTAATATTGATTATGGTTAAGTTAAGGTTCAATAATTACCAACCATTAGTCTTGCATCATCATAAACATATTTAATAATTGTTCATATTTAATAAACGAACATATTTAATAAACGAACATATTTAATAAACGAACATTTTTAATAAATTTAATATCATTAAGTAATTTTTAATAATCCTTAATTTTGACTGCCTAAGATCTTGGATACAATCCTACCATTATGCAAAGCAAAAGCGAGATTAAAGAGCTCTTCACTCGAGCGATTCCATTCATTCGATTCGAAGTTTTCCCGATTCGTTACACTGTGACCATACATAACCCCAGTCAACTGGTCACCACACCATGACCATAGTGACCTGGTCACCACACCATGACCATAGTGACCTGGTCACCACACCATGACCATAGTGACCTGGTCACCACACCATGACCATAGTGGCCTGGTCACCACACCATGACCATAGTGACCTGGTCACCACACCATGACCATAGTGACCTGGTCACCACACCATGACTATAGTGACCTGGTCACCACACCATGACCATAGTGACCTGGTCACCACACCATGATCATAGTGACCTGGTCACCACACCATGACCATAGTGACCTGGTCACCACACCATGACCATAGTGGCCTGGTCACCACACCATGACCATAGTGACCTGGTCACCACACCATGACCATAGTGACCTGGTCACCACACCATGACCATAGTGACCTGGTCACCACACCATGACCATAGTGACCTGGTCACCACACCATGACCATAGTGACCTGGTCACCACACCATGACCATAGTGACCTGGTCACCACACGTGACCATAGTGACCTGGTTACCACACCATGACCATAGTGACCTGGTCACCACACCATGACCATAGTGACCTGGTCACCACACCATGACCATAGTGACCTGGTCACCACACCATGACCATAGTGACCTGGTCACCACACCATGACCATAGTGACCTGGTCATAGGTCCATGGTCCATGACTGCCCATGACCAATGATCTCTGCCCTTGACTTGGGCAGGGATGAGGGGTGGAGTTGGGGTAGTGGGGTGGGGGCGGGGGTGGTGGATGAGAGACAGGGGGGGGGGGCTTAGTCTGGAGAGGGGCTCGAGTAAGATTGAGGGGTGGAGGATAGGAGCCGGTATGAAGGGACTGTGGTGAGGGGGAGGGGGGATAAAAGGACGGAAACAATAGAGGAGAGCTGGATAGAAACCGAAGGTTTTTATTCTAAGCTTGAGGGGATGGGCGGGCAAACACACTGGTTTCGGCAGGAACTTTTGTGTGTGTTCTTAAATCTGGATGGATGAATCCGGATTTACCGTCTCTGGGCAGCATGCGCCAGAATCCGCTTGGTTATATGACCTTCTGGTTTGGAACGTCGCAGACGACCGTCCTCCAGCACCCCAGGTCAGGAAGCCTAATGTTTGTGGGTGGTTCGTTTCCCTGACATTGTCGTCCTCGTTCCCCACCTCCACTTGCACATGTTTGGGAGGTATAATTAGCTGGTAAGAGCCTGCTCAGACCCCTCGCCTCGGCCACCTGGGGAGACTCATTACCTGCTTGGTGCACCTGTGTGTGTGTGTATTCACCTGCTTGTATTCATTTAGTTGTGCTTGCGGGGGTTAAGTTCTGGCTCTTTCCGCCCGCCTCTCAACTGTCAATCAACTTTTTTTTTATTTTTTTCACACACCTATTTCTCATTGATGCAGGTGCCAGAGAACCTAGGCCTAGTTTCAGCTCATTGGGTGTAGACCTAGAAAGGGGATGGTTTCCTAAAGCAAGATGCCTTTATGGGTGGAGCTTAAACTTCACCATGAAGGATGCTGAGCAAAAGATTTTTAGTGTGACCTGGACTAGTGCAAGAGGGGCTGGGAATAGCGACCACCAGGCCACAACATCGCCTGAGAAAGCAGTGGAAAAGGTAAATGTCTGTTGAGTTTTTCTAAGTAAAATGTGCTTAGGTAAATTCCCTAAGCCCTGGTGCTAGTTGACTAGCCTCCTCCCGAGTCAATTTGCCTAATTATTAAAGTTATTGGAAGAGTGGTGGCGGCATTTATTTGTTTTAAATGAGTAACTTTATAATCCATCCAGTATGTAATTGTTGTCGAGATATCTTTAACATTTTAGTCATTTCTCCCCCCCCCCCCCCCCCGATAACTGGTTTTGAGCATTTTCCGCTGTGAGAGCAGACTCATCTGGTTCTTGAGGTTATACAATATCATTATTACAGCCTTAGAGGTTACCAGTTGATAGCCATTGCAGTGTCTTACAATAATAGCAGTACTTGATTGTCATAACCGTAAGCGTAAGGGTAGTGAGTTTTTTTTTTTTATACCTAATTCTCCAAAATATGTACCTATGCCATACAACTTTGTCATTGTAATCATTCCTGTTATCTTGTATGATGTTATACACATAGTTTGCTACATTAAATCTTGCAGTAATCCTCATATTATGCTAAAATGTACCTGTGGGGTAACCCTTAAATTTTATTTTATATACCTACTTTTTTTATCTGTTAAATTTCTTATACAATGTTTCTTTTTCATACTTTCTTACAATGTATTTTTATACTTTCTTACAATGCATTTTTATACTTTCTTACAATGTACCTGTAAATATTTTTAATTTTGCTAGAAATTACCTTCTTAAAATTATATGTCAGATCAAGGATCTGCCCGAAACGCTATTCCTGCTAGTGGCTTTACAAGAATGTAACACTTGAAGTCTCTGTACTCTGATAAACCCAATGTACCTTCTTGTATATATAAATAAATAAATAAGATGCTCGATGATCGTCACCCTTGGTGCCACCTTCTTGGTGGCACGTCGCACCCTTGGTGCGACGTGCACCTCGAGCACCCGCCACCAGCCTGGCCCTAGGTGCTTGAGCAACCCTCTGCAAGACATGCTCCGCCGACCTCCATGAAGGAAGGGGGCTAGAAAATGTGCCTTAAACTTAGCCTTCTTCAATTCACTCTTAGCTAACAAGCCGCGGCTTGCGGGGAGCCTCCACAGCGGTCGAAAAAATTCAAAAACCACATCACCACAGGTGTCGTGTTTACTACAACACCTCAGGTGTTTGTGTCCACCACAACCCCTCAGGTGTTTGTGTCCACCACAACCCCTCAGGTGTTTGTGTCCACCACAACCCCTCAGGTGTTTGTGTCCACCACAACACCTCGGGTGTTTGTGTCCACCACAACCCCTCAGGTGTTTGTGTCCACCACAACCCCTCAGGTGTTTGTGTCCACCACAACCCCTCAGGTGTTTGTGTCCACCACAACCCCTCAGGTGTTTGTGTCCACCACAACCCCTCAGGTGTTTGTGTCCACCACAACCCCTCAGGTGTTTGTGTTCACCACAACCCCTCAGGTGTTTGTGTCCACCACAACACCTCAGGTGTTTGTGTTCACCACAACCCCTCAGGTGTTTGTGTCCACCACAACACCTCAGGTGTTTGTGTCCACCACAACCCCTCAGGTGTTTGTGTCCACCACAACCCCTCAGGTGTTTGTGTCCACCACAACCCCTCAGGTGTTTGTGTCCACCACAACCCCTCAGGTGTTTGTGTCCACCACAACCCCTCAGGTGTTTGTGTCCACCACAACCCCTCAGGTGGACAAGTAAGGCAGCAAGAGACTCACCTGTAAGGCAGCAAGAGACTCACCAGTAAGGCAGCAAGAGACTCACCTGTAAGACAGCAAGAAACTCACCTGTAAGACAGCAAGAGACTCACCTGTAAGGGAGGGTCTTAATAAGGAAGATGGAGTCGACGTAGACAGGGGCAGAGATCATGGCTGCGACCCAAGCGAGGCTATACACATACACCTGAAATGGATGGGAATAATGTGTCGTTAATTACACAACAAGTTGTGAAGGCAGACAATAACAGAGGCAAAATGAGGCATCCTCACGCGGTGTGTGAGGCACATTACGTAGAGAGATACGAGGCATCCTGACGTGGTGTGTCTAGACACACATCACGTTGAGAGGTACTGACAAACTAACAGTACTAACGTAGGGGTTAGTACTGACAGTAAATTGCTGCACAGCCACATCAGGAGAAAGACAACAGTGAAGGAACAGGTAATGAAACTGAGGATAGGGGCAGACAGATTCACTACAAATGACAAAGTTTGCGAGGAACTCAATATGAAATTCCAGGAAGTCTTCACATTAGAGCAAGGAGAAGTTCCAAGGATAAGAGAAGGAATAATTAACCAGGCACCACTAGAGGAATTTCAGATTACCAGTGGAGATGTAAGGAAGTTTTTGCTAGAGTTGGATGTGACAAAGACTATAGGCCCGGATGGAATATCACCATGGATACTAAAGGAAGGAGCAAAAGTACTGTGCCTGCCACTCTCCATGGTGTATAACAAATCACTGGTAACAGGTGAACTGCCAGAAATTTGGAGCGCGGCAAACGTAGTCCCAATATACAAGAAGCGGGATAGACAGGAGGCACTGAACTACAGGCCAGTGTCCCTAACTTGCATACCATGCAAGCTAATGGAGAAAATTGTGCGAAAAAAGCTAGTTGAACATGTGGAGTGAAGGAACTTTGTGTCACAACACCAACATGGTTTCAGGGATGGCAAGTCATGCCTCACAGGATTAATTGAATTCTATGATCAGGCAACGAGAAAGGTGGGCAAACTGCATATTTTTGGATTGCCAGAAAGCCTTTGACACAGTACCACACCAGAGACTAGTGTGAAAGCTGGAGATGCAGGCAGGAGTGAAAGAGAAGGTACTCAGTTGGATAAGGGAGTACCTAAGTAACAGTAGGCAGCGAGTCACTGCAGGGTGAGGTCTCAGATTGGCAAGACTCACCAGTGGGGTCCCGCAGGGTTCAGTCCTTGGACCCATACTGTTTCTTATATATGTAAATGATCTTCCAGATGGTATAGAATCATTCCTCTCATTGTTTGCTGATGATGCAAAAATTATGAGGAGGATTAAGACGGAGGAAGACAGTATGAGACTACAAGATGACCTAGACAGACTGTATGAATGGTTCAACAAATGGCTACTAAAGTTCAACCTGAGAAAATGTAAAGTAATGAAACTAGGCAGTGGAAACAGGACAGACACAGGATACAGAATGGGAGATGAAGTCCTTCATGAAACGGACAGAGAAGGATCTAGGATTTGATATCACACCAACCCTGTCTCCTGAAGTCCACATAAAAAGAATAACATCTGCGGTGTATACGAGGCTGGCTAACATCAGAACTGCCTTCAGGAACCTGTGTAAGGAATCATTCAGAACCTTGTATACCATATATGTAAGACCAATCCTGGAGTATGCGGCCCTATCATGGAGCCCGTACCTTGTCAAGCACAAGGCGAAGCTTGAAAAAGTTCAGAGATATCCCTCTAGGCTAATCCCAGAACTAAGAGGGATGAATTACGATGAAAGGCTGCGAAAAATTCACCTCACGATACTAGAAGACAGAAGAGTAAGGGGAGACATGATCACTACCTACAAAATTCTCAGAGGAATTGACAGGGTAGATAAAGGTAAACTGTACCACGGGTGGTACGCGAACAAGGGGACACAGGTGGAAACTGAGTACCCAAATGAGCTACAGGGACGTCAGAAAGAACTTTTTCTGTGTCAGAGTAGTTAACAGATGGAATGCATTAGGAAGTGATGTGGTGGAGTTTGGCGCCATACACAGTTTCAAGTGTAGATATGATAGAGCCCAATAGGCTCAGGAATCTGTACACCTGTTGATTGACGGTTGAGAGGCGGGACCAAAGAGCCAGAGCTCAACCCCCGCAAGCACAATTAGGTGAGTACAGCGTGGCATCCTGACGCGGTGTGTCTAGCCACACATTACGTAGAGAGGTACTGACGGGCCAATGAAATTGAAATAAGTTTATTGAGGTAAAATACACACAAAGGGATGAGGTAGCTCAAGCTATTCTCACCCCGTTCAGTACAACGTGTTAGTACATACATAGACACACATCACAAACAATAAACATGTTACCGAACATTCTGAGAGATAAACATATACATTTCCTCCTTCACAAGTAGTATGGTATCAGACGTACACACAAATACTTTTATGACCTAGTTATACTGTATAGATAATTTGCAAGAGACCTGCAGATAATTCAACAAAATATTACAGTCTTGGTGCAAAATTCTTATATCTCTCAAGAATATCATCAACCTTTCCTTTGTGACACATCCAGGCTATTTGTTCAGGAACAGTCCTTATCTCAGTGTTTCTATATACATTAATCAACGGACAATCAAAAACATAATGGGCAAGGGTGTGAGACCTTAACATACCACATAGTTTACACTTCGTGTCATTATCATGAACACCTATCCCATATTCCCAGTAATATTTGTACCCAAGCCTGAGCTGCATGTACACAGGGTCACTCCAAGCATTTCTCCTTTTACCATAAGTGAAATGGGTGTTTTGACTCACATACATGTAGTGTTGCATGGTTTGACTTCTCTCATACATTATCTCTCTCCTCTCCGCTCCTGCCTGTGCCTGAATATTTCTGATTTTGCTTCTTATTTGTCTCATTGTGAATTCACATTCAATGTCAACTTGTGGTTTTGATGTGGCACGTTTGACCAAGTCATCCGCCACCTCGTTGAGCACGTTTCCAACATGAGATGGAATCCACATGAATTTCACACTATGACCTTTCAGCTGTATCTCAGTTATTCTTCTCTTACAATCCTCAACTATAGACATGAAGACTGGGTTTCGACTGTTTAAGGACTCCAGTGCTCATCGGCTATCGACAAATACAAAAACATTTCTGTCGTCATGACGTACTTCCTCCAAACACGCCAGAATGGCCTGCAGTTCAGCTTGTGTGGATGATATATAATTACTAAGCCGGAGTTCAATTATCCTGTCCACAGTCCCAAACTCCGTATATTCCCTTATTAGGACACCACACCCTGCCCTGCCATCCTCCGCCACCGACCCGTCGCAATATACATGTAAACTATTGCCTCTTGGTAATTGAGATATCATGCTTCCATACAAACACCGTAATTGTCCCGGTTCATGATGAATCTTTTTCACCTTGAGGGGGACAATTTCGACGTCTATTTTCTGTACTTTCCAGGGAGCAGACATATTACACTGTCGAGAGGGTTTACAGCAGTCAAGTACATCGTATTCCCTGAGGTCATGAGCTAATCCCCAATGTGAATATCAAAACACGAAAATGCATGAAGCCCCACAAGTCGTATCGGTCCAGACGAGGCAGTTCCTATTTAAATCCTTCAAAACTCACTCACACACTCTTTCTCTCTCTGTATGTATGTATGTATATATATATATATATATATATATATATATATATATATATATATATATATATATATATATGTCGTACCTAGTAGCCAGAACGCACTTCTCAGCCTACAATGCTAGGCCCGATTTGCCTAATAAGCCAAGTTTTCATGAATTAATGTTTTTTCGACTACCTAACCTACCTAACCTAACCTTACCTAACTTTTCCGGGTACCTAACCTAACCTAACCTATAAAGATAGGTTAGGTTAGGTAGGGTTGGTTAGGTTCGGTCATATATCTACGTTAATTTTAACTCCAATAAAAAAAATTTACCTCATACATAATGAAATGGGTAGCTTTATCATTTCATAAGAAAAAATTAGAGAAAATATATTAATTCAGTAAAACTTGGCTTATTAGGCAAATCGGGCCTTGCATAGTAGGCTGAGAAGTGCGTTCTGGCTACTAGGTACGACATATATGTGTGTGTGTGTGTGTGAGAGAGAGAGAGAGAGAGAGAGAGAGAGAGAGAGAGAGAGAGAGAGAGAGAGAGAGAGAGAAAGCTGCATGAACACGCAAGCCATATATCACTAAGAACTCTTTGACCTGGCCAGGATTCGAACCCATGCCGTCCAGGATCACCCCTAAACGTACACAGTACCGTGACCACCGCACCAATGATCGTCTAATAAGGATTGGTCAGTCTTGGCGCTTATTAACTAAGCTCCGTGACTGACCAACCCCCGACGACACTCATGGATCCATTTGGGTACAGTTTTTCATCGTTCATTTTCAGAAGAGGGACGTTCTCCCTCTTCTAGCGATGTTTTTGTGAGAGTTGACACTGTGGACAGCTGCTGCAGCAGCTTTATGAGGGGACTCTGATGACAACCACTATCGATCATCGAACTGCTCAGGTTGTTATCTCGATTGATGCGGTGAAAGTAGCACAGTTCGACGCCACCCCAGCTGATGCCTGTCCCAGCTGATGCCTCACCCAGCTGATGCCTGTCCCAGCTGATGCCTCACCCAGCTGATGCCTGTCCCAGCTGATGCCTCACCCAGCTGATGCCTGTCCCAGCTGATGTTTGTCCCAGCTGATGCCTGTCCTAGCTGATGTTTGTCCCAGCTGATGCCTGTCCTAGCTGATGTTTGTCCCAGCTGATGCCTGTCCCAGCTGATGCCTGTCCTAGCTGATGTTTGTCCCAGCTGATGCCTGTCCCAGCTGATGCCTGTCCTAGCTGATGTTTGTCCCAGCTGATGCCTGTCCCAGCTGATGCCTGTCCTAGCTGATGTTTGTCCCAGCTGATGCCTGTTCCAACTGACGCCTGTCCCAGCTGATGCCTGTCCCAGCTGATGCCTGTCCCAGCTGATGCCTCTCCCAGCTGATGCCTGTCCCAGCTGATGCCTGTCCCAGCTGATGCTTGTCCCAGCTGATGCCTGTCCCAGCTGATGCCTGTCCCAGCTGATGCCTCTCCCAGCTGATGCCTCTCCCAGCTGATGCCTGTCCCAGCTGATGCCTGTCCCAGCTGATGCTTGTCCCAGCTGATGCCTGTCCCAACTGATGCCTGTCCCAACTGATGCCTGTCCCAGCTGATGCCTGTCCCAACTGATGCCTGTCCCAACTGATGCCTGTCCCAACTGATGCCTGTCCCAGCTGATGCCTGTCCCAGCTGATGCCTGTCCCAGCTGATGCCTGTCCCAGCTGATGCCTGCCCCAACTGATGCCTCTCCCAGCTGATGCCTCTCCCAGCTGATGCCTGTCCCAGCTGATGCCTGTCCCAGCTGATGCCTCTCCCAGCTGATGCCTGTCCCAGCTGATGCCTGTCCCAGCTGATGTCTGTCCCAGCTGATGCCTGTCCCAACTGATGCCTGTCCCAACTGATGCCTGTCCCAGCTGATGCCTGTCCCAGCTGATGCCTGTCCCAACTGATGCCTGTCCCAGCTGATGCCTCTCCCAGCTGATGCCTGTCCCAGCTGATGCCTGTCCCAGCTGATGCCTCTCCCAGCTGATGCCTGTCCCAGCTGATGCCTGTCCCAGCTGATGCCTGTCCCAGCTGATGCCTGTCCCAGCTGATGCCTGTCCCAGCTGATGCCTGTCCCAACTGATGCCTGTCCCAACTGATGCCTCTCCCAGCTGATGCCTCTCCCAGCTGATGCCTGTCCCAGCTGATGCCTCTCCCAGCTGATGCCTGTCCCAGCTGATGCCTGTCCCAGCTGATGCCTGTCCCAGCTGATGCCTGTCCCAGCTGATGCCTGTCCCAGCTGATGCCTCTCCCAGCTGATGCCTCTCCCAGCTGATGCCTCTCCCAGCTGATGCCTGTCCCAGCTGATGCGTGTCCCAGCTGATGCTTGTCCCAGCTGATGCCTGTCCCAACTGATGCCTGTCCCAGCTGATGCCTGTCCCAACTGATGCCTGTCCCAACTGATGCCTGTCCCAACTGATGCCTGTCCCAACTGATGCCTGTCCCAACTGATGCCTGTCCCAGCTGATGCTTGTCCCAGCTGATGCCTGTCCCAACTGATGCCTGTCCCAGCTGATGCTTGTCCCAGCTGATGCCTGTCCCAGCTGATGCTTGTCCCAGCTGATGCCTGTCCCAACTGATGCCTGTCCCAGCTGATGCCTGTCCCAACTGATGCCTGTCCCAACTGATGCCTGTCCCAACTGATGCCTGTCCCAGCTGATGCCTGTCCCAGCTGATGCCTGTCCCAGCTGATGCCTGTCCCAACTGATGCCTGTCCCAGCTGATGCCTCTCCCAGCTGATGCCTCTCCCAGCTGATGCCTCTCCCAGCTGATGCCTGTCCCAGCTGATGCCTGTCCCAGCTGATGCCTGTCCCAACTGATGCCTGTCCCAGCTGATGCCTGTCCCAGCTGATGCCTCTCCCAGCTGATGCCTGTCCCAGCTGATGCCTCTCCCAGCTGATGCCTGTCCCAGCTCATGCCTCTCCCAGCTGATGCCTCTCCCAGCTGATGCCTGTCCCAGCTGATGCCTGTCCCAGCTGATGCTTGTCCCAGCTGATGCCTGTCCCAGCTGATGCCTGTCCCAGCTGATGCCTGTCCCAACTGATGCCTGTCCCAGCTGATGCCTCTTCCAGCTGATGCTTGTCCCAGTTGATGCCTCTCCCAGCTGATGCCTGTCCCAACGGATGCCTGTCCCAGCTGATGCCTGCCCCAGCTGATGCCTGTCCCAGCTGATGCCTGTCCCAGCTGATGCCTGTCCCAACGGATGCCTGTCCCAGCTGATGCCTGTCCCAACGGATGCCTGTCCCAGCTGATGCCTCTCCCAGCTGATGCCTCTCCCAGCTGATGCCTCTCCCAGCTGATGCCTGTCCCAGCTGATGCCTCTCCCAGCTGATGCCTCTCCCAGCTGATGCCTGTCCCAACTGATGCCTGTCCCAGCTGATGCCTGTCCCAGCTGATGCCTGTCCCAGCTGATGCCTGTCCCAACGGATGCCTGTCCCAGCTGATGCCTGTCCCAACGGATGCCTGTCCCAGCTGATGCCTCTCCCAGCTGATGCCTGTCCCAACGGATGCCTGTCCCAGCTGATGCTGCAGAGATCTAGTATCCACAGCACCAGACTGAACCCCCACCATCAGTGGACCGCTCTTGCTGAAGAAGTGCTCACTTAATTCTTTCCTCTGCCAGTACCTGTTCTAGATCAAAGTCCTCCAACGCCTCCTGATGACGATACTGACGTCATCGCAATTCCTGACACACAGGAGACCCACACAAAGAGATGTCCTGACACACAAACAGATATCCTGCGCAATTCCTGGACTACCTGCTACCTCGTCCTCTGCAGAGGGGACGGGAGGGGACTGCGTATGTAGGGACTTCAGTACCACATGCAACACGGCAGAGATCACGAAAATGGCAGAGGACCATTCTTGAGTTTGTACAGTTATAGAATATGTATTATAACCAGTGACTTGCATATGCTTAACCCTCATCTGGTGGATATGTGAGACAATAAACACCCCACAGGGTGTAAAAGCACAGGATCGCCTTTCTGCCGAAGCTGTAAATCACAAGACTTTACCGCAATTCAAAATCCAACTGGAAAAAGTCACCAAGAAAAATGGGAGACCTTTGAAAGCCGTCATCTTCTTGTTGCCTCCGAGGCCATTAGAGAGATAGTGACCGTCAGTAAATTTAGGAAAATTCTGGGATATGAAGAAGCATTGCAACCAAATTTGCATGTAACAAATAAAGTTGAATTAGACCTAGGTATCCCCATCTCTGCTGTCAAAACTATATTGTTCCAAACACTCAGGTCTGATAGGAGAGAAATTGCTGACTATCAACGACCTGAAAGCACCAGTATAAAAAGCTATGATTTGTTCACATCTGAAACCTATGTTTATGGGCAGCACAAAACGTCCACCAGACTGTATTCACCTAGTTGTGCTTGCGGGGGTTGAGCTCTGCTCTTTCGGCCCGCCTCTCAACTGTTAATCATCTGTTACTAACTCCCCCCCCCACCCCCCCCCTTCCCACACACATATACATAGGTTACAAGATTCTCAGAGGAATTGATAGGGTACACACAGAAATCACAATTGCGTGATGCATCAAATGAACAAATCCACAAGGTCCGTTGACGAGGATTCGAACCTGTGTCCTAGAGCATCCTAGACGCTGCCTTAATCGACTGAGCTACAACATGGTAAAAGGAGTTGAAACCGAAGTTCTACTGCTCGCCGAAGCTCGGGAGGCTGCAGGATTCAGTAAGTTCAATAAAACGGTTTCAACTCCTTTTTACCATGTCGTAGCTCAGTCGATTAAGGCAGCGTCTGGGATGCTCTCGGACGCAGGTTCGAATCCTCGTCAACGGCCTTTGTGAATTTGTTCAGTTGATAGGGTAGATAAAGACAGACTATTTACCACAAGGGGCACACTCACTAGGGAACACAGGTGAAAATTGAGTGCCCAAATTAACCATAGAGACGTTAGTAAGAATTTTTTCAGTGTCAGAGTAGTAGACAAATGGAATGCATTAGGAAGTGATGTGGTGGAGGCTGACTCCATACACAGCTTCAAGGGTATATATGATAAAGAGTCCAGTAGGTTCAGGAACCTGTACATTGAAAGTTGAGAGGCGGGACCAAAGAGCCAGACCTCAACCCCCGCAACCACAACTAGGTAAGTACACACCAGGAAGCAGCTCCGTAACCGCTGTCGTACAGAATATAAGTACCCCCAGGTACTTATATTCTGCTAGGTAACAGGGGTATCAGGGTGAAAGAAACTGCCCTTTTGTCTCTGCCGGCACTGTGCGACACATTGGTTGCCAGGATCAGGTTTGGCTACCGTTACCTGTGGCAGGTGGCTACAGGTGACGGATCTCCAAATACTGAGCACTCCAGGTGCAAACTCTGTGAACAGGAACTGCGGCATGATCTCTCACACTACATCACTGAATGCCCAGTTATTAGACCTTTCAGACCAGTTGGCATGAGGTACCTGGAGCTTTGAAATTACTTTATTCATTCTCGTGTTCTTGAGGATATCCTCATATTGCACCCAAAATTTGCCAGTACAGGCTACTGAACATATGGCCCTGTATGACTAACCATTCTGTATGATGGGGATTTTTAGCATCCCGTAGCTAGTTTTTTGACACTGTACTCCCCTTCATATAGTCTAGGGGTAGCTGCACAAATGCAAATGAACCTAAATGTGTTAATGAAAAAATGAAGAAGCAGGTAAACACTACTAATTAGATTATAAATAGATAACAACATAATTCAAATTGTCTACACACCTGCGAGTGACCAAAGGTCATCATGTAGAAGTACTTGAGCAAAGGGTCCTTGTCAAGACCACCAGCTTTAGTCGGCACATTGAGGTTGGTGTCTGGGCGAGTGTTGAGCTGCTGACGGAGGTCGGTGCAGCTGCTGAGACTCGGCAGGTCTGTGATGCTGCTGGGACTCGGCAGGTCTGTGATGCTGGTGGGACTCTGCAGGTCTGTGATGCTGCTGCAACTTGGCAGGTCTGTGATGCTGGTGGGACTCTGCAAGTCTGTGATGCTGTTGGACCGTGACAGGTCCCCTTGGTGCACAGGGCTGTACTTGATCGTCATGCTCCCACTGCAAGTAATACAAATGCTTTAAACGACTGATGTTTTTAATGCTGTAAACGACTGATTAATGGTATTGTTACATACAATATAAGTATATTATATATATTTGATAACATATCTCGAAACGTTTATAGTGAATTTTAAATTCAAGATAAGATTACAATGTTTTTGCCCTGCAAACAGAACCATCACCACACATCATTGTGGGACACACACACCAGCACCACACATTAGTGGGACACACACACTAGCACCACACATCATTGTGGGACACACACACCAGCACCACACATTAGTGGGTCACACACACTAGCACCACACATTAGTGGGACACACACACCATCACCACACATCACTGTGGGACACACACCATCACCACACATCACTGTGGGACACACACCATCACCACACATCACTGTGGGACACACACCATCACCACACATCACTGTGGGACACACACCATCACCACACATCACTGTGGGACACAGAGCTACCAATGTGTTTTAATATACCTACTAATCTCTCTCATGTCAATTTTTTTCTTGCAATGTATCTGTTATCATTTTATTAATTCTGCTAGAATTTACCTACTTAAAATTAACTGTTAGACCTTCGGACCTGCCCGAAACGCTGCGAGTACTAGTGGCTTCACAAGAATGTAAACACCATGCTATGTATCCTCACAAACCAAATGTACCTTCTTGTATATAAATAAATGAATAAAAAATAAAATAAATAAATAAAATAAATAAATAAATAAAATAAATAAATAAATAAAAATACGCACATAGGACAGGATTATATATTTGGTTTATATATCCTATGTTACCAGAGGATATATCCACTTCCTGTAGCGCAGGGTTCGGCATAGTGGGGTCGCACTCAATAGGTTCCGGGTTCGATTATCATGGTAAGACGAGGGTTTAGGCAACTTTTTCTTGCAATTGATGTCTGTGTTCACATAGCAGTAAATGGATACCAAGGCTTAATGGTAACTGTTGTGGGTTGCATCCTGGGGAAAGTCAGAAGTTGTCCTACAGAGACCTCGATAAGATTAATAGTAACAGGTTTCCTGTTTCAGATTGTGGGAAACCATAACAGGATACAGATTTCACCGATGGGGTTACAGTAGTTACTCCGTAACTAAACTATAGAAAACTAGGATACTGAACAACTTGACTGAAAAGTGAAGAAAATGAAAAGCAACTGCATCAATTTTACCATAAACTATTGTATACTTAACTCAACTCCTCTGGGTTTTCTACTACCGGGAACAGCAAGCATATTTAGTTATATTTCCTAATAATTACGTTTATGACTTGAAAAGTGGGAGTAGCCACGGATAAAATAAATTTTATTATTAACATCCTTATTGACAAAATTAAATACAATTTTGCCTAATCTGAAGATTTCAATTAAGTCATATTAAAGTGAGGATAATGCTGGTATGCACTGTCACGCAGGACAGAGGGTCATACACAAGACAATAGGTTTAAACTGTAGGCGAAAGCACATATATATCATGGTTACAAACAATGTTTTAATGTATGGATACGTAAAAACAACTTTCTATTGTGCACTGCCACACATGGGCAGGGATGGGTTCATAAGTGATGCAGTTTAGAAGTAATATAAATAAAATTGCTCTTCATTCTTTAAAATGGACAAACAAATTTTGGATAAATTGTTAGGATGTCGTCCAGAACAAAAATGAAAGTAATCACCCATCCAGTTGTGAATTCGTTTGTGAGTTATTTCCATAAGTGTGGGTGTGGACATGAGGCCAGGCAGGAGAGTGCTGTGAGTGCGAGAATGGTCACCCAAGACACGTCCAGCAGGCAGGAGAGTGCAGTGAGTGTAAGAGGGACACACAAGATACGTCCAGAACATATCCTCCATTCACGATTAAACTTACCAAGAACAGCATTTTGCAGGTCCCAAAGTTCGTATCGATACAAGTTTAGACATTGAATGGTAAATAACATCGCTTTCGACCAGGTATCACGAGGACCAAATTCTCAAATGATGACATTTGTTCGTACCTTCAGGTCTCTTAATTGCATCAGTTACAAGAGTTGTTACATTCATGTACAGCCACTAGTACGCGTAGCGTTTCGGGCAGGTCCCTGGAATACGATCCCCTGCCGCGAAGAATCGTTTTTTCATCCAAGTACACATTTTACTGTTGCATTAAACAGAGGCTACAGTTAAGGCTACAGTATCAGTGCAATTAAGGATGGTGAACATGGCCTGTACTCCAGCATTTGCTTTTACAGTAATTTGTACACGTGCGCTGGCTATTGGAGTGTTTTGGTGGTCAAGTCTATTAGAGTCTTTTTTCAGTTTAATGCTCAACTAGGTCTGATCAGAGACCGGGCCGCGAGGACGTTGACCCCCGGAATCGCCGCAAGGTAGGTGGTAATGCAGCGACAATAGTGGAACATTACTCGGCCGCATCCTAAACAGCAGTGAGTGCGTTCATGTTCTTGCTCTGGGGCGAGTCGCGTTTCTCACCAAGATCACTGCATTTCAGCTGGCCACTTGTCAACACAACCATTCGAAGCCTTCACCAGGTAGCTCAGGGCCTTGCAAAGTTTCACAAGTGGAAGACATTGCAGAAATATTGTGTTGTGGAAGACACTGTGTTGTAGGAACAACACGAGAGAAAACACTGCAGACTTGTAGAGTTAAAGAATCCTATTAACAGGCTACCCTTGTGGTAACAGGAAGGAAGAGGAAACAGGGCCTGCCAAAGGGGAGATAGTCCAATGCACTGCACGATTGAGAACTGAGAAAGATGAACGGGACAGAAACAAGGTATAGCCGTGGAAGAGAGCAGGACGAGTGCCAGGCATCAGTTCCTGGAGACATGGGCAGGACGAGTGCCAGATGACAAGATATGTTGTTTTAGATTTAGGTACTCAGAACGAAATGGCCATCTCGCATGGTCTATAGTGCGCCCGTAACATATTCTTTCTTCAATTTCTTTCTTTATTATGCACCCCCATACCCATTCCATGGGCGGTTACAGAGGCACATAATCGGTTCAAGAACTGAACCCTCTAATTCGTTTAGCTAAGCAAATAACAATCTTTTGACGCTAATTACAAAATTATTAATGTTATATATGCATGTACACATACTCATACATATATGTACATATATATACGTATACATATATACATTGTGACGATAATCTCTTTCTAGAGAGATTGAGCCTGCTCTTCCTTACTTCAAGTTACGTCCAAATATACAAGTATAAGAAGCTACATTCAAGATACGTCACCGGTAGCACAAAACGTTTTGACCAGGAGGCAAAACGTACCCAAGATCCCCCCACTCCATGCCGGCTCGTCATCAAACCAGCTAACTACCCTTCACCAGCTTGCCTGCTCCTGATTGGTGACTCGCCGACCGCGCACCTGCACACCGCACCTCAGCGCCCTCTACCTGAGTCGACGTCTGAGCCTGACCAGCTATCAACTTCAGAATATTCTTTGTGCTCTTAGAGTTGACATCTCTCTCTGACATACTAGCCCATTGGCTCGTATACGAAGGGAGGTTTCAGCCATAGCAGATATTCTCAGCACCATTTTAACATTTCACTTTTGTACTATTGTGTCTCACATTGTCTTTGCATTTATCTTTGTTATTTCATTGAACTTTTCATTCCCCCCGAGATTTGTTTTTCTTTTCATTTATGTTTAAAGTAAATATATTAAAGTTTCATTGTTCATACTTTGTGTTTTACGTGTTCCTCCCTCTCACTTACAACAGGCAAGCAGTGTATATTTTTGTTTTAAGTGTGACCAGGCTTTGACACCTGCCATTGGAGGACTGCCGACCATCAACACTCCAACACTTTCCCGTCACAACATACACATACATATTTAATCACTCACACAAATACACACATCAATAATCTTTTGTGTCACAAGTGATTCAGCAAGAGGCTCACAAGTCACTATGCAAGGCACTTTACATCTATAGTGAGTCACACAGTTACTAGTCTTGCTGCACACCCACCCAACTGGGCGGCAGCTTTACCTTTATACCATTGGTCTGGTGCCTAATTAAGTCAGGAGAAAGGCGGAAGAAATGAGTAGAGGTAAAGTGAGGTGATGGGTCAATATGCATATCATAGTCCAACAAAAATGGAGTTTTTATGTTTTAAAGTGAATATACCACCAAAACAGCTTTTGTCTTTAGGTTAGGAATATACCACCAAAACAGTCCCCGTGGAGCAATTTTAAGAGACATGCCTCGCGCTTCGCAAGTGATTTGGCTTGGGTTCGTATCTTGGCCGGGGAGGATTAACTAGGTGCCAGTCTTTAACTGTACGCTTCTATTCACCCAGCAGTATATGGAAACCTGGTTGTTAAACTTTGGCGGGTCGAATTCCAGGGAAAATTAAGATTAAGGACCTGCCCGAAATGCTACGCGGGCTTTAGAAAAATGTAAGAAATCTTGTGTGTATATATATATATATATATATATATATATATATATATATATATATATATATATATATATATATATATATATATATATATATATATATACACACAACTTTAGAACACTTTCCCACCAGGAGACTCGAACCCTAGCCAGCACAGAAGCCTTCCAGCAACTGGCATAACAGGTACGCCTTAACCCACTCCACCACCTGCTCAGACCCTTAAAAGAGATGGTAATTTCGGAGTATTTATACAC
>NC_091159.1:43559599-43624599 GCF_040958095.1 Procambarus clarkii | reverse complement strand
ACTACCAGCCCAGCCACTAAGGCTGTACTGACCGGAGGATATCATCTTTAGAGTTTAAGACTACAACATTAAGCTCCCTGCCAAGGCCATCAATATATATATATATATATATATATATATATATATATATATATATATATATATATATATATATATATATATATATATATATACACACAGTTATGTTGAAATAAACAACAATGCCCGCAGCCGTGTCTTGTACGAAATGTAACATAAATGCAATGTACCCAAACTTTATAAATTGTAAATTGCATAATGCAGTTGCACACACAAAATGTACCTGGTTGATACCTGGTTGATGGGGTTCTGGGAGTTCTTCTACTCCCCAAGCCCGGCCCGAGGCCAGGCTCGACTTGTGAGAGTTTGGTCCACCAGGCTGTTGCTTGGAGCGGCCCGCAGGGCCACGTACCCACCACAGCCCGGCTGATCCGGAACTTCTCTTAGAAAACCGTCCAGTTTTCTCTTGAAGATGTCCACGGTTGTTCCGGCAATATTTCTTATGCTCGCTGGGAGGACGTTGAACAACCGCGGACCCCTGATACCAAACTACCAGATACTTTAAGGATAAAAGGAATGTGTAATAACTCATTATACTGGATTTGCGGTGAGGATAACTGCCCCTTTCTTGAAAATAACAAATTTGTTGAACAATATTTCCTCTGAAGAGGATATAAAGTACTTCGTTACTGAATGATCAGAAATTGCAGAGAAATGCAAAAGTAAAGTACAGGCAGGACAGGTATGTGGAGACGCGGATGAACTACAAAACAACCTACTGGTAGAGAGTACTAATGAAAAAGGTCGCATAACCTGTCCTCTTAAAAAGAACGTCGCTTTTGGCCATTTGCCCGTATGGCCGAATATGGACGTAGTTTGAAAATGAAAAAAAAATTAAATTAAATTTGGGATTTTTTTTCAACAACAGTAAATTAAGAGTCTTCTGATAGGTTAGGTGGGCATGAAGTTCTCATAAGTTTCAAAACGGTATGAAAAACGTTAATGGAAAGTTGCCTCATTTAACTTGCAGAGTAAGCCGGACGACTCAAACAGAAAACGGAACAGTACGTCACTTTTGTGAGTCGATTTCATTTCAAATTACGTCCAAATTTGGCCATAGTGCGCATACGAGCCAAAAGTGACGTTATTTTTAAGAGGACGGGTTGCGCACAGACCCTAACAGACTACCAGACGTCACACTAAAGGAAGTTAGTAAGCAACAATAAATCTACGGGATCTCCTCCGGCAGCTATCAGCGAAGATCCCACACAGAGTGGAGATAAACCATGATAAACAAAGCATGAACGTGGAGCCTGCCGCAATTATGCACGAGGTGGGTGTAAATATGGGTTGTCAGGAAGAATAAATGGAACATGCAAATATAATCACCCAAGAAACTGGAGAAGTACCTTAAACACAGGAACGTGTCGCTCTGATATATGAAAATACTTCCACCCAAAACTGTGTAAAAATTCAATAACCAAGAAGGAGTGTTTTAACAAACAATGCCCAGATTTTCATACCAAAGAAACAAAGCGAATGAAATCAGAAGAACGCCATTATGAGTACAGCAACACCCATACATACCAAGGGGAAGGGGGTGATTTTTTTAGTAAGAGAAAGAGAAAAAGAATGGCAAGATATGTCCAAACAGTCCCGTCAACTCGGTCAGATGCTAAAAAAGACACAGATAATGAGGCATCATTACCAGAACCACAGATACTAACACCAAGTACAATACTCAACATTTCCACAAACATGACATCTTTCATATTTGCCAACATAAAAGGTATCAAAACACGCAATACAAAGTCCACTTTATAACTGGCCTCTTAAATGAGGTAAATGCAATGTTCGCAGCGTTAGCTGAACCTCACACTAAGGACTACTATAACAGTGAAATGTGGATACCGGAGTGCAATCTTTTCAGATGTGACAGGATATACAGGGTGCAAGGTGGGGTCAGCCTGTACATCAAAGACATCTGCACAGAGCTGCTAAACACCACAAACGATATGGTAGAACTGCTGATAACCAAAATAGAAATACTAAATGTGGTGATTGATTGATGAAGATTAAGCCACCCAAAAGGTGGCACGGGCATGAATAGCCCGTAAGTGAAGGCCCTTTTGAGCTATTACCAGTATCAATAGATGATACTGGAGATCTGTGGAGGTTCGACTGCACCCTGCTTGACGGGAAATGTCTCCCGAGGTAGTGTCCAATTGATGAAGATTAAGCCACCCAAAAAGTGGCACGGGCAGTAGTAACTGGCCGACCCCTCACAGTGTTCAAGAGAGAACTGGATAAGCACCTCCAAAGGATACCTGATCAACCAGGCTGTGAATCATACGTCAGGCTGCGAGCAGCCGCGTCCAACAGCCTGGTTGATCAGTCCGGCAACCAGGAGGCCTGGTCGACGACCGGGCCGCGGGGACGCTAAGCCCCGGAAGCACCTCAAGGTAACCTCAAGGTAGGCATGAATTGCCCGTAAGTGGTGGCCCTTTTGAGCCATTACCAGTATCAAGAGCTGATACTAGAGATCTGTGGAGGTGCGACTGCACCCTGCGTGACAGGAGATGTCTCCTGATGTAAATGTGGTGATTGTCCTTGTTTATAAATCACCAGACGCAGAGCTTCAGCACTTTAAAGGGCAACTTATGAAAATAAAATACTGCTTAGAAAACCTCACAAATCTTGCCCCTAACATCATCTTGCTTGGTGATTAAGACATCTAAAATGAAAAAAATGTGGCAAATACTGTTATGGCAGAGAGAATCCCAGGAAACACTGAATGAACAGTCACACACAAATGACATCTTGCAGATGTGTGACAGATTTCCTTTAAACCAACAAATAGGAGAGCCTACTAGGAAAGAAAACATCTTAGACCATATTTTTACAAACAACGATGAGCTGATCAGGGGCATGACGATTACAACTATTCGTTATTCAGATCACAACCTGATCGAAGTTCAGACGAGCAAGGACAAAAGACCTGTGCAGCCAATCTCAAATCCCAGAGGAGGAGAATTCAGCAAATTTAATTTTAATAACAAACTGATTGACTGGGCACGAATAAACCAAGACCTCGCACAACAATGCTGGTAAGAACAACTACATAATGCAGACTTAAACCAGTGCTTCGAAAACATAAGCACTGTAGCACTAAAAATATGTTGAAGGCATATACCATTACAAAAAATAATAAAAAGATGCAAACTGGAACGAGAACGGCGCGGCCACTATAGGCGAAGAAAACAAGTAGCAGAACATCTCAAACGTTCCACTCTATCCCAACAATGACGAGAAAGGCTATTTAGGGAAATAGAAATGATCGAGCTCAAGCTGAGAGAATCATAAAATCCAAGAGAGGCAAAGGGAGCAATAGACCATAAGTTAAGTAGAGAGGAATCTGAAATACTTTTTCTCGTATGCAAAAACATACGAGAAAACTTGATGGTGATGGAATTTTCACATATGACAACAAAGAAATGAGTGAAGTAATGAGGTTTCTGTATGATTCTGTTTTCAGTGAAACCCTGAATACATTGAAGAGCGATGATCCAAATTAATTCTTCATGAATGTGACATCAACATTGAACCACGTATTAGATGTCACCCAACCCCACTGGACACTGAAGTAGCCATTGACAGCATGCCCATGCACTCGGCACCAGGCCCAGACTCATGGAATTCTATATTCAAAAAGTGCAAAATAGCATTATTAATGGCTCTAAACATCTTTTGGAGACGGAGCCTAGGTACTGGCGTCATCCCTGACATACTTAAAACAGCGAAGATCGCGCTACTTCACAAAGGGTAAAAAGATGCAGATAAAAGGTGCAAAGGGTAAAGCAGATGCAAAAAATTATAGACCAATAGCTCAAACTTCACACACCATAAATAAGTGCTAAGAAGTAAGATTATAAATAACATGGAATCACAACATGTACACAACCCCTGACGACATGGGCTCAGAACAAGGCACTCCTACCTCTCACAGTTGCTAGATCACTATAACATGGCCTTATGTGCCATGGAAGACAAGCAAAACGCAGTTGTAATAAACACAAATTTTGCAAAAGCTTTCGATAAATGTGACTATGGTGTTTTTGCGCACAAAATGTGTGCAAAAGGAATTACTGTAAAAATAGGGAGATGGATCCTCAACTTCCTAACGAACAGAACGCAAAAGTGTAATAGTAAACACAATAAAATCTGGATTATCTACTGTGAAAAGCTCAGTCACCCAAGGTACCGTACTTGCTCCAGTACTTTTTCTCATCGCAATATCAGACATAGACAATGATACAAACTACAGCACTGTATCACAATTTTCAGATGATACAAGGATTTTCATGCAAGTAGACAATATATACGACACGGCAAACCTCCAATCGGATGTAAACCGGGTCCTACAATGGGCCACAGATAATAATATAATTAATTAAAAATAAGTTCAGCTCCTGCGCTATAAAAAAAAACGAAAACGGAAACCATATATAAAACGGAATCAAATCACACTATAGAACGAAAAAGCAGTGTAAAGGATCTAGGAGTAATCATATCAGAAAACCCTTACCTTTACAGAACACAATAAGTAGCTGTCACGACTGCTAGAAAAATGACAGGTTGGATAACAAGAGCCTTCCAAACAAGGGATGCCATACCAATGATTATACTTTTCAAGACGCTAGGGTGGAATATTGTTGCACTCTAACAGCCCCATTCAAAGCCGGGGAAATTGCTTACCTAGAGAGTGTGCAAAGATATTTTACCGCTAGAATCCACTCTTAATTATTTGAAGTCATATCGATTAAAAGTTCTAAATCTGTATTATCTAGAGCGCAGGCGAGAAACATACATAATAATCTACACGTGGAAGATATTACAGGGACTGGTTCCAAATCTAAACAGAAATAGCGAAGACCAAAACTTTGGGACTTCGGGACCAAAGATCCAAAGCGCAACCCACGCAAGCACAGCTAGGTGAGCACAGAAATAGCATCACATGAGACCAGAAAGCAAAGCAAGACGTGCAAAATACCCCATTGAAAAGCAAAGGTGCAATAGGTACGCTGAGGGAGAACTATCAACATCAAGGGCCCAAGACTTTTCAACATTCTCCTGCTATACATAAGGGGCATAACTGGCCGACCCCCCACAGTGTTCAACAGAGAACTCGACAAACACCTCCAGAGAATACCTGATCAACCAGGCTGTGATTCATACCTCAGGGTTGTCGATTGATAAAGATTAAGCCACCCAAAAGGAGGTGGTACAGGCATGAATAGCCAGTAAGTGGAGGCTCTTTCAAGCCATTACTAGTACCAATAGCTGATTCTGGAGATCTGTGGATGGATGGATGGATTTTTTTTTTTTTTTTTTTTGTGGGGAGCTGTCTCGGAGGGCTTCCTATACCAATTACAGAGCTGCAAAGTTAGTGAAGGCCTCTATGTCTTCCGTTTTACCTTAGTCTGAGTCTTGCTGCGAGTTGACATGGCTGTGCTGTAATTGGAGTTTTGTGAGGTGGCCTACATGAGGAAATCTTGAACAAAGTAGTGGGAGTGCCGCAGCGATGGAGCTCCTAAACTGAGATTTCTTCCTCTGGGGAGTCCGTTGTTGGTGGTTTTGGTCTCATAGCGTGAGGTTGAGGTTGGCTCTGAAGTCGATGTTGTGGTAGGTTCGGTCACGCCGGTGGTGTTGTTGGTGGCCGGATAGAGCACGTGTGCAAGCGCATCTGCTGAGATGGTAATGGTGGTAGCTTTTGGGGCTGGATTGGAGGATGCTGCTGTTTGTGTAGCCTGAGTCTTTGGCGGAGCTAAAGTCTGAGTTGAGATCGACCTAGTGGTCAATCTTGTGGAAGTCCCCTGTGTATTAGAGGAGGTAGTGAGACTTGCGTCAGGGGCTATGATGGGGTCCAGGCCATTGGCTAGGTAAAGCACATTCAGTTCCTAGGCGAATCGGTAGTAGTCTGGTCAATCAAGCCTCTCTGCTTGTCATATAAGACCAAGAACAATGCATGCAAGGGTGCTGGTTGGACCTTAGGTTCCCACTGTGAAGGGTGGGTAGACTGATGGGAGCTGAGGTGTTGGGTATAGCGTTAGGGACTCTGGTGGCGGGGTTAGAAGGGTGGGCTTTCTTGGCTTCAACCTGGGCCTTGATTTTTTCCTGTCTTCGGGGGCAGCGGTGTGAAATTGCAGGGTGATCGCCGTTGCAGAGCAGGCAGCGATGGGTTATTGACTTACAGATGGAGTAATGACGGTCACAGGTGCAGAGGCTGCACTTCTGGACTGGGTGCTAACACTTGTTGGTGGAGCAAGAGAGCTCGTAGCACTTGAAGCTCGTGATATCTTCCTTTTTCATTTTGTGGGGTGGTATCTTGATGATGAAACAGTAGAAGCCTTGTGTGGCAGCCTGAGTGGCCATAGCTGCTGAGGTGAAAATTTTCACTGTTGATTTATCGTCACTACAGAACACAATGGCGAACACGCCCATGTTCGGGTTTTCGGACTCGATATTCGTACTGATCTCACTTATGTGTGGACAGTTATCCATGGGCTGGTGCTGGTGATAAATACTGATCTGTCGGCTAGGAACTGATGTGGGTAGTTGAGACAGAGGTGGTGCTCCTTGCGAAGTGGGAAATCATGCTCTTCTTCATAAGTACGGAGGACCTAGAAAAATTCCTGGGTAACGATTTTGACACCAAGCCAGACATGGTGATGACAGCCAGACATGGTGACTGGAGCCAGACATAGTGATGAGAGCCAGACATGGTGACTGGAGCCAAACATGGTGATGAGAACCAGACATGGTGATGACAGCCAGACATGGTGACTGGAGCCAGACATAGTGATGGGAGCCAGACGTGGTGACTGGAGCCAGACATGGTGATGGGAGCCAGACGTGGTGACTGGAGCCAGACATGGTGACTGGAGCCAGACATGGTGATGAGAGCCAGACATGGTGACTGGAGCCAGACGTGGTGACTGGAGCCAAACATGGTGATGAGAGCCAGACATGGTGACTGGAGTCAGACATGGTGATGAGAGCCAGACATGGTGACTGGAGCCAGACATGGTGACTGGAGCCAGACATGGTGACTGGAGCCAGACGTGGTGACTGGAGCCAAACATGGTGATGAGAGCCAGACATGGTGACTGGAGCCAGACATAGTGATGAGAGCCAGACATGGTGACTGGAGCCAAACATGGTGATGAGAACCAGACATGGTGATGACAGCCAGACATGGTGACTGGAGCCAGACATAGTGATGGGAGCCAGACGTGGTGACTGGAGCCAGACATGGTGATGGGAGCCAGACGTGGTGACTGGAGCCAGACATGGTGACTGGAGCCAGACATGGTGATGGGAGCCAGACGTGGTGACTGGAGCCAGACATGGTGATGAGAGCCAGACATGGTGACTGGAGTCAGACATGGTGATGAGAGCCAGACATGGTGACTGGAGCCAGACATGGTGACTGGAGCCAGACATGGTGACTGGAGCCAGACGTGGTGACTGGAGCCAAACATGGTGATGAGAGCCAGACATGGTGACTGGAGCCAGACGTGGTGACTGGAGCCAAACATGGTGATGAGAGCCAGACATGGTGACTGGAGCCAGACATAGTGATGAGAGCCAGACGTGGTGACTGGAGCCAGACATGGTGATGAGAGCCAGACATGGTGACTGGAGCCAGACATGGTGATGAGAGCCAGACATGGTGATGAGAGCCAGACATAGTGATGAGCCAGACATAGTGATGAGAGCCAGACATAGTGATGAGAGTCAGACATAGTGATGAGAGCCAGACATAGTGATGAGAGTCAGACATAGTGATGAGAGCCAGACATAGTGATGAGAGCCAGACATAGTGATGGGAGCCAGACATAGTGATGAGAGCCAGACATGGTGATGAGAGCCAGACATAGTGATGAGAGTCAGACATAGTGATGAGAGCCAGACATAGTGATGAGAGCCAGACATAGTGATGGGAGCCAGACATAGTGATGAGAGCCAGACATGGTGATGAGAGCCAGACATAGTGATGAGAGCCAGACATAGTGATGACAGCCAGACATAGTGATGACAGCCAGACATAGTGATGAGAGCCAGACATGGTGATGACAGCCAGATATAGTGATGGGAGCCAGACATAGTGATTACAGCCAGACATAGTGATGACAGCCAGACATAGTGATGACAGCCAGACATGGTGATGACAGCCAGACATAGTGATGACAGCCAGACATAGTGATGACAGCCAGACATAGTGATGACAGCCAGACATGGTGATGACAGCCAGACATGGTGATGACAGCCAGACATAGTGATGACAGCCAGACATAGCGATGACAGCCAGACATAGTGATGACAGCCAGACATAGTGATGACAGCTAGACATAGTGATGACAGCCAGACATAGTGATGACAGCCAGACATAGTGATGACAGCCAGACATGGTGATGACAGCCAGACATAGCGATGACAGCCAGACATAGTGATGACAGCCAGACATAGCGATGACAGCCAGACATAGCGATGACAGCCAGACATAGTGATGACAGCCAGACATAGTGGTGCTGCAGGAGTGGTAACTGTAGGAGACAATGTGGGTGGCAGGGCCCAGTGTGGTGCAACCCACTTACTCAACTAGAAGGGAAACCAGTCATTGCTACAGGATAATGCATCACTCCCTCGCTTGCTCCCTCGCTTACTTGCTTACTTGCTTGCTCGCTTGCTCCCTCGCTTGCTCCCTCGCTTGCTCCCTTGCTTGCTCCCTTGCTTGCTCCCTCGCTTGCTCCCTCGCTTGCTCCCTTGCTTGCTCCCTTGCTTGCTCGCTCGCTCACTCACTCGTTCCTTCGCTCATGGTTGCCCAGCTTTAATACAGGAGCATTTTAGAGAATATTATGCAGATTGTTGTTTCTCTTGCTACAGTCCGCACCAGTCGTCACTGGTACTGTGTGTGGAGCACCGGTACTGTGTGTGGAGCACCGGTACTGTGTGTGGAGCACCGGTACTGTGTGTGGAGCACCGGTACTGTGTGTGTGGAGCACCGGTACTGTGTGTGTGGAGCACCGGTACTGTGTGTGGAGCACCGGTACTTTGTGTGTGGAGCACCGGTACTGTGTGTGGAGCACCGGTACTGTGTGTGGAGCACCGGTACTGTGTGTGGAGCACCGGTACTGTGTGTGGAGCACCGGTACTGTGTGTGGAGCACTGGTACTGTGTGTGGAGCACCGGTACTGTGTGTGGAGCACCGGTACTGTGTGTGGAGCACCGGTACTGTGTGTGGAGCACCGGTACTGTGTGTGGAGCACCGGTACTGTGTGTGGAGCACCGGTACTGTGTGTGGAGCACCGGTACTGTGTGTGGAGCACCGGTACTGTGTGTGGAGCACCGGTACTGTGTGTGGAGCACTGGTACTGTGTGTGGAGCACCGGTACTGTGTGTGGAGCACCGGTACTGTGTGTGGAGCACTGGTACTGTGTGTGGAGCACCGGTACTGTGTGTGGAGCACCGGTACTGTGTGTGGAGCACCGGTACTGTGTGTGGAGCACCGGTACTGTGTGTGGAGCACCGGTACTGTGTGTGGAGCACCGGTACTGTGTGTGGAGCACTGGTACTGTGTGTGGAGCACTGGTACTGTGTGTGGAGCACCGGTACTGTGTGTGGAGCACCGGTACTGTGTGTGGAGCACTGGTACTGTGTGTGGAGCACCGGTACTGTGTGTGGAGCACCGGTACTGTGTGTGGAGCACCGGTACTGTGTGTGGAGCACCGGTACTGTGTGTGGAGCACCGGTACTGTGTGTGGAGCACCGGTACTGTGTGTGTGGAGCACCGGTACTGTGTGTGGAGCACCGGTACTGTGTGTGGAGCACCGGTACTGTGTGTGTGGAGCACCGGTACTGTGTGTGGAGCACCGGTACTGTGTGTGTGGAGCACCGGTACTGTGTGTGTGGAGCACCGGTACTGTGTGTGTGGAGCACCGGTACTGTGTGTGGAGCACCGGTACTGTGTGTGTGGAGCACCGGTACTGTGTGTGGAGCACCGGTACTGTGTGTGGAGCACCGGTACTGTGTGTGTGGAGCACCGGTACTGTGTGTGGAGCACCGGTACTGTGTGTGTGGAGCACCGGTACTGTGTGTGGAGCACCGGTACTATGTGTGGAGCACCGGTACTGTGTGTGGAGCACCGGTACTATGTGTGGAGCACCGGTACTGTGTGTGTGGAGCACCGGTACTATGTGTGGAGCACCGGTACTGTGTGTGTGGAGCACCGGTACTGTGTGTGTGGAGCACCGGTACTGTGTGTGTGGAGCACCGGTACTGTGTGTGTGGAGCACCGGTACTGTGTGTGTGGAGCACCGGTACTGTGTGTGGAGCACCGGTACTGTGTGTGTGGAGCACCGGTACTGTGTGTGTGGAGCACCGGTACTGTGTGTGGAGCACCGGTACTGTGTGTGTGGAGCACCGGTACTGTGTGTGGAGCACCGGTACTGTGTGTGTGGAGCACCGGTACTGTGTGTGGAGCACCGGTACTGTGTGTGGAGCACTGGTACTGTGTGTGGAGCACTGGTACTGTGTGTGGAGCACTGGTACTGTGTGTGGAGCACCGGTACTGTGTGTGGAGCACTGGTACTGTGTGTGGACCAACGGTACTGTGGAGCACTGGTACTGTGCGTGAACCATCGGCACTGTGTGTGTGGAGCACTGGTACTGTGCGTGAACCACCGGCACTGTGTGTGTGGAGCACTGGTACTGTGTGTGAACCACCGGTACTGTGTGTGTGGAGCACTGGTACTGTGTGTGGAGCACTGGTACTGTGAGTGGAGCACTAGTACTGTGAGTGGAGCACCGGTACTGTGTGTGGAGCACCGGTACTGTGTGTGGAGCACTGGTACTGTGTGTGGAGCACCGGTACTGTGTGTGGAGCACCGGTACTGTGTGTGGAGCACCGGTACTGTGTGTGGAGCACCGGTACTGTGTGTGGAGCACCGGTACTGTGTGTGGAGCACCGGTACTGTGTGTGTGGAGCACCGGTACTGTGTGTGGAGCACCGGTACTGTGTGTGGAGCACCGGTACTGTGTGTGGAGCACCGGTACTGTGTGTGTGGAGCACCGGTACTGTGTGTGGAGCACCGGTACTGTGTGTGTGGAGCACCGGTACTGTGTGTGTGGAGCACCGGTACTGTGTGTGGAGCACCGGTACTGTGTGTGTGGAGCACCGGTACTGTGTGTGGAGCACCGGTACTGTGTGTGGAGCACCGGTACTGTGTGTGGAGCACCGGTACTGTGTGTGGAGCACCGGTACTGTGTGTGTGGAGCACCGGTACTGTGTGTGTGGAGCACCGGTACTGTGTGTGGAGCACCGGTACTATGTGTGGAGCACCGGTACTGTGTGTGGAGCACCGGTACTATGTGTGGAGCACCGGTACTGTGTGTGGAGCACCGGTACTATGTGTGGAGCACCGGTACTGTGTGTGGAGCACCGGTACTATGTGTGGAGCACCGGTACTGTGTGTGTGGAGCACCGGTACTGTGTGTGTGGAGCACCGGTACTGTGTGTGTGGAGCACCGGTACTGTGTGTGTGGAGCACCGGTACTGTGTGTGTGGAGCACCGGTACTGTGTGTGTGGAGCACCGGTACTGTGTGTGTGGAGCACCGGTACTGTGTGTGGAGCACCGGTACTGTGTGTGTGGAGCACCGGTACTGTGTGTGTGGAGCACCGGTACTGTGTGTGGAGCACCGGTACTGTGTGTGTGGAGCACCGGTACTGTGTGTGGAGCACCGGTACTGTGTGTGTGGAGCACCGGTACTGTGTGTGGAGCACCGGTACTGTGTGTGTGGAGCACCGGTACTGTGTGTGGAGCACCGGTACTGTGTGTGGAGCACTGGTACTGTGTGTGGAGCACTGGTACTGTGTGTGGAGCACTGGTACTGTGTGTGGAGCACTGGTACTGTGTGTGGAGCACCGGTACTGTGTGTGGAGCACTGGTACTGTGTGTGGACCAACGGTACTGTGGAGCACTGGTACTGTGCGTGAACCATCGGCACTGTGTGTGGAGCACTGGTACTGTGCGTGAACCACCGGCACTGTGTGTGTGGAGCACTGGTACTGTGTGTGAACCACCGGTACTGTGTGTGTGGAGCACTGGTACTGTGTGGAGCACTGGTACTGTGTGTGGAGCACTGGTACTGTGAGTGGAGCACTAGTACTGTGAGTGGAGCACCGGTACTGTGTGTGGAGCACTAATACTGTGTGTGGAGCACCGCTACTGTATGTGGAGCACCGCTACTGTACGTGGAGCACTGGTACTGTGTGCGGAGCACCGGTACTGTGTGGAACACAGGCACTGTGTGTGGAGCACCGGTACTGTGTGTGGAGCACCGGTACTGTGTGTGGAGCACCGGTACTGTGTGTGGAGCACCGGTACTGTGTGTGGAGCACTGGTACTGTGTGTGGAGCACAGGTACTGTGTGTGGAGCACCGGTACTGTGTGTGGAGCATTGGTACTCTGTATAGAGCACCGGTACTGAGTATGGAGCACCGGTACTGTGTATGGAGCACCGGTACTGTGTGTGGAGCACAGGTACTGTGTATGAAGCACCGGTACTGTGTATAGAGCACCAGTACTGTGTGTGGAGCACCGGTACTGTGTGTGGAATACAGGCACTGTGTGTTGAGCACCGGTAATGTGTGTGGAGCACCGGTACTGTGTGTGGAACACCGGTACTGTGTGTGGAACTCTGGTACTGTGTGTGGAGCACCGGTACTGTGTGTGGAGCACTGATACCGTACTGCTTCTACGGTGGATAAGAGGCTATCTATCCAACAGGAAGTCATCTGTACTGTTCCAAGGGCATAGGAGTGTAACGAGAGATTTTGAACTTGGCGCTCCACAGGGTGGTGTCATCAGTCCTACTCTGTTCAATGTGTTAATCAATGCACTTTTAAAATCAGTAACTAGAAGGCCCAGCGAACACATCATTAGCTATGCGGATGATATACTGACCCACACCAATGGGTATACCAACACCCAAAATGTTCTGAAGTTTGTATTGCACACATGTCACGAACTAGGCTTAGTCATCTCAGTAGAGAAAACAAAGATCCTGAACCGACGCCCACCCTGACGGCGTGGGGCCGTTCGCAAAATACAGTTGCATGATGGCTCTCTGCTCGACTGTAACCAAATACAAATACCTTGGTCTTGAGGTTCCACTGTACCGCAATGTTGTAGCCAGACTGGGTCGCCAATGTAGAGAGAGGCTCCGTGCTCTCAAGGCTGTGGCAAGCTACCATCCAAGCTATGGTGCAAATGTGAGAATTGTCAAAATGATGTATCTCTCATATATTAGGTTTCTGATTGATTATGCTGCACCCATGCTTGCTCTAATGCCTGAGAGAATGCTTGGAGGGCTGGAAAAAATGCAAAACGAAGCCATGAGCATTATCCTCGGATGCCCCCGTACAATTAAATTACTAAACATGAGGAAGGAACTGAATGTTTCATGTGTAAGTGATTGAATCACTGAAATTAATGCTTTAATTAGTATCAAGATGCTTAGGCTAACCGACACTAACCCCTGCACTGAAGCCCTCCAAACCTTCTTCCTTGAAGATCAGCATCCCTCAAAATGGATTATCAAAACTGCCACTGTGCTCAGTATGCCTAACTTTCATCATCCCTACCAAGATAGACAACAACAACACTCTCCTGCCCCATGGGAGATCACTCCTTTCCAAATTACTGTATCCCCTTTCCCACTCAAGAAGCTGATTAAATGCAAACTTTGCTTCGACAAGGAGCAAAGTACAATGCCTTAAGCCAAATTGATGTCAGAGAGCGCTCCCTTTCCCAGATTATTTACACTGATGGATCCTTGCATCAGTCCTATGGTGCAGCTGGAAGTGCAGTTGTTGTGACAGGGAGAGATGGTTCCTTCTCCCATGAGTGTGAAGCGCGTCTAAGTAACTGGGCCTCCACTCTTCAAACAGAATTGGTTGCCATAATCCTTGCATTCGAGCGCGTATATGAATCCAAAGTAGACACGCTAATTGTAAGTGACTCCTTGTCATTCTTGACTGCCCTCAGCTCCCCAAGGCATAATTGTGACGTGTTTATCTCTGAAGCTAGACACAAATATAATGAAATAATCAATGATGGAGTCAGAGTCTGTCTCCTGTGGATTACTTCCCATATTGGTCTCCGAATGCACGATAGAACTGATGAGTTGGCCAAGACTTTTGCTCGTAAAGAGGGAATTGATTACGAACTTGACCTGCCTTTGAGCAGCCTGAGGGCAGTAATATTCCGGGAACATCAACTAAATTTCGGAGACTTGAGGCAAAGTGAAATTCACACCAGTTACTCCATCTATCATCATTCTATTATGCAGGAAGAGCCGCACGTCTATGGGTCATCCAATAAGGTTATCAGACTTCTAGATGTTACCACTGCTAGGCTTAGGCTCAGCTACAAGTACCTCTGGGAATTTGTAACATCTGCTGATGTAGATCTGACTAAAGTAAACTCTGTCAGCAGAACTATTCGCATACTTTGCGTCATTACATAATGGAATGTGATAAAATCGCGGAATTTAGATATAACACCATAAATAGTGTCCAAGAAATGTGTAAGTACTTCATTCATAATGATGTGCTGCCCGAAATCTTAGCGAAGTATCCAAAATTTGCTTACTGTAAGTAATGCATGCACATGACTGTAAAGCTGCCGCCCAGTTGGGTGGGTGTGCAGCATGACTTGTAACTGTGACTCATCATAGATGTAAAGTGCCTTGTATAGTGACTGTTGTGAGCCTTTTGTTGAATCACTTGTGACACAAAAGATTATTGATTGTGTGGGTGATTAAATATGTATGTGTATGTATATATGTATTCGTATATATATGTACATGTATGTATGAGTATGTGTACATGTATATATAACATTAATAATTGTATAACTAGCGTCAAAAGATTATTATTTGCTTAGCTAAACGAACTAGAGGGTTCAATTCCTGAACCGATTATGTGCCTTTGTAATCTTTTACACCACCGCCCACGGGATGGGTGGTGGATAATTAAGAAAGAAATTGAAAATTAATTATTATATTATATATGCCAACCCACATAGGGTAGGATTTTTTGGCCTGGAATTGTACTAAATCATGTACAACCTAACCTAACTCATTATTATTAGCCAACCTAGTTAGGTAGGATTACTATTAGACTAGCACTGTACCAAGCAGTATAACCTAGTCAACATTTAATATTGTGCAGACCCAAAACTGGGTGGGACTTACTATTTTACAAAAACTGTGTTTTCATATCATATTATATTTTACTGTGTTCATCTTTAAGTGTTAATAGGTGTCACTGTACCAACCAAACGTGAAAATGAATAACTTGCAAGTGGCATCCAAGTACTACTCAAATCTTAGCTATTTTATGTTAGATAAGCAAACCTCTACATGAGGTAGGATAACATAGCCTAACCAAGAAATTAAATAATAGGCTATCAGTAACCTTACTGTGAAATGTCAGCACTGTGGAGAAATTCTCGACAGACCACTAGAACATTATTTAACACAGTGCAGAATTACACAAATACTCATACTCCGCTCAAGTAAAACAGAAACAAGCAACACTTAGTGGGCCAGCCAGAGGCTTAAGGCCCGCGCAGGAATATCCCTGCAAAAAAAAAAGTAACCGTACTGGTTCCACAAATATATGAACCAGTACCCCAGTTATTTGCATAACCATATTATGGGACCAACTAAACCAAAATCCACAGACTGCATCAGACGAAATGTCCAGCAACAGTGAATTGTATCATAGATCATACTTGAGTCACAGAGGTCACGTGACTCGACAACTGGATAAGTGTGATCAGTTAGTTCAGTCACGTGTCTCAGACCAAGTACTGAAAACTCGAATAGAAATGGTTAAACAACAGTTGCAGAGGACAAATGAGGCTGCAGATGATTATCTCAGAGTCCTCAACAAACAAAATGCTGAGCCAGACAAGTTAGACGCCTTCCACCACGCCGAATCGGCACAATTTGAGGAGGAGGTCCAAAGACGTCTGGATAATATGGATACATATAAGGCTGAACCTCGATACGGAGTAGATCCTTACACTGGATCATTAATTGAGATTCAAATTTCATTCTCCACAGCTTCACTCAACACTACATTAACAAGAACTAAACAGTTATCCATGCATTCTGGGATTCTGAGAATTCAATACATGAGACTACTGAACTATTATGCCTCCAAAGTGAACCTAAGGGTGAAGCTGAAACAAAGGCTGAAGCTGAAGCTGAATTAAAGGCTGAAGCTGAATCTGAAACTTAAATCAGAATAGTGGTAATCCTAATGATAAAGAAAAGAATATGATATCACTCGTGCACCAATTACTGGACTTAACTCAACCAGTTGATTCCTTACAAGCCTTTAGTTTAAAATTCGAGTCACTGTTGAAATCATTCAGCAGTGAAGTTGATCAACCCACTGCTGAGTGGATGACTAAACTTGTCATCCAAAGAAAATTGTCCAGCGAGGTGCTAGACGAGTTATACACGTATCAGAATAATACCATCCTGACAATGCAGGATATCATAGAAGGTTTGCATTCAGTCGTAAAGAAAAGACAAGCAAACCAGACGTTTAAAGCCTACACCAAATCTTCAGAAACAATACCCACATCAGATTCCTTCACTGAACCTCCTAAAGGTAATACGGGTACTAATACTCAATCTATCATTAACAGGTCAAACACTGATTTATCAGTGAGACCTAAGATTACCAAAAGTACTCCTAAGAAACAAAACTACAAACACAAGGAAGCAGCAAATCCCTCAAAACCTTTAGTTACTGTTTCACCTAAACCGGTGACCCTTAAACATGCTGTAGGTGGGGGGTATGTGTTAGTACTCAAATTGTATGACGGTTGGGATATAACCAATCAATATATGTCTGTTTTGCCATCAAGAACATTCTCTATATAAATGTACAAATTATCCTAATAGAGACACCCGAGTCAGACGACTCAAGCAACTACACAGATTTTTTTTTTTTGCAGGGATAGTCCTGCGCGGGCCCTAAGCCTCTGGCTGGCCCACTAAGTGTTGAACTACACAGATGTACCAGGTGTCTCAAACCGCATAATGCAAATAGCTGTGAGACCCCACTGTACACATGCAACAGGTGTCGGAGGGGTCAGCATCATGCTGCACTGTGCATGTATGCTAAATCAAAATATTCAAGCCCCAGGGTGAGAGATAGAAAATCTACCCCAAGTAGTGTTGCAAGATGCGAGAAACTTACAACGTACAATCATCATCTCAAGTTAATGCAGCAATGCCAACTGCCCAACTCCTAATCAACAATAAAGGGGCCAAGATCGTCACACGAGACCGATTTGATCAAGGATCCCAGAAAACTTTTATCACACAGAAAGCGGCAGAGGCACTTAAACTTATACCAGTATCCAAGGTTAGATTAAACCTGTCAGGGTTCATGATAAATAGAGGACCATAAGAATATAAAGTAGTACAACCACTAGTACACCTAGGCGGTTATGTCCAACCTGTCCAGGCCATAGTAGTTGATCATATCCCATTTGACCTAAATGTTAAGGGTCTAGGGAACACAGCCAGATTCCTACAGAGAAATGGAGTCAAATTGGCTGACAGCAAGATAACGTCTGACCGCCTCACCGATGTAGGTCTATTGGTAGGGGCAGACTATTATTACCAGTTTATTACTGGACAGACAAGACAACAGGGAATTAACCTGTTAAGGTCAGCAGGAGGCTGACCTTAACACCTTACTGTACCTGTGATGTACTCACAGATACAGTCTTAAACCTGAAGAAGCCTATGCCTGATAACAACCAATACTAATCAGAAATTAAATTGTCAGCTGAAATAAATCTCCAGACACTGAGGACAAGGGAGAATACAGCTGACAAAATAAATTAAAGATTGAGTCTGGTACAATTAATATTAGCCGAGATAATTTCTATGGAGCTTAGTGGATAACTAGTAGTCAGTAGCCTAAACCGGCTGCAGGTCACCGTGACAAATGCCACTGACCCCACTATAGACCCAGAACTATTCTCGATGGTAATAATTGACCACATTCAGTCCTCTACGCATCTACAGTACCTTCGGGTAAGTCTTCCAGAGAAGACCGCATCTACAGTGCCTTAGGGTAAGTCTTCCAGAGAAGACCGCATTCATACCAAGTCTTCTGGACTAGGATTTTAGTAATCCACTTAATAAAATACATACCTGCAGGGTTGTATCAGTTTTGTTTGGAGCTACTACTTCTTTCTCGTTTCTGCCCTTAAGCATTCTTAGACACGTTTTTGAAGACGCCCCTTAGCACAAGCAAAATTGAAATTTGCAATAGCCTGTAATTGAAAATTTACCAGAGGACTACCAATAGTGAAACAAATAGTTTCTCACAACAGAATAAACTTATAATAATTCTTTTATCATGTGCTTAGATATACCTCAAGAGGGTTATAGCACTGTAAATTAACATATATAAACCGAGCAGGTCTACTGCTCATCAATACTCCTTTAAGCAATATGTGTTTAGTTATACCTCAAGAGAATTATAGCACTGTAGCCTAATATATATAATTAGCATTTACCCTCTACTTAGGTAGGTTTAGGGACATTAGTTAGTCAGCAGAGTGAAAGTTGAATCTGTACTCACTAAAGCAACACAGCTGACTACATCCATAGAGACTGATACCAAAATACTCAGGTCTCTACATTAAATATAGAATTTAGAATAGAATTTACTGTAGTTAGGTTACAAACTTAGTTATCATCATAGAATAGCCTAAAATAGTTGTCCAGCAAGGACTACACCTCAGGCCAAATTTAATTTTGCATAAATGCAGACAATTACTCGTTCGAGGTTGAGGTGATCTTGTGAGTCTTCAGTGATGAGTTAGTGTCTATTAACTCAATTAGTGACAAGTGTTGCGACCCTAGACATTGATCTTACTGTAGATTCAGAATCCCCTTGATCTCAAAGGGACATAATGAATAATACATTAATTATTAAGTAGATGTACCCATGACAGAATAATGACTTAATTACCATATCTGTCACACAGATCTGGGACATCCGTCATGCACATACTAAAGTACTAATCTACTAACATGTAAGAATTTTATGACTTCAGAGGAGAGTATCAGATATGTTAGTATTGAATCATGAACTACCCGTGTTTTCTCTCCCCGGGAGTTATGTTGAAAATTTCCGACACCCATACTAACCGAAGTTCTAGAACATGCTAGGAACGGTTGCATCAGCCGCCACGTGTTCACGGTGACAATTCCTTTGCCTAGCATTTCTATCAAGTGCTATTCTAGCACTGATAGAAACTCCGTCGTCAATTTGCTTTGATTTGCGTTTGATTATCTTAGATAGAGTTTAAGTAATGTTCATAGTAATCGAGAAAAATAAATTTGCATTTATCTCTTTTCGTTGGTAAATTTGCACCGAAAATGTATGCCGTGATTATCAGGTGATGGGAGGAGGGGTGCGCTGCGTCACGCAGTTGTGGCTGAACCCCCGGCAGGATAGGCTGACGCATCGCCTTGCTCCAAGAAAAGTGCCATATTTGTGCTTATAGCCGCAGAATTGTCTCATATGGAGGTGCAAGTTGTGCAGCAGAATCGGGCCGTTGAACGGATCACTATATATCAAGCTGCCGCATTCTCCAAAGACGTATCCCGGTTGTATATTCATGTATTTCCTTGTTGTTAGCTCGTAACATTGAAATTTCAACCGGGTTATGAGGCATAATTAACATCAAATCCCAGTAAGCCTCTCTCCCTCTTATTAAGTATCATTCCTATGTTATATTGCTAATATAGTAGGCTGTTGCAAATTGGTACATTGTATTACCCCGGCAGATCTACGTTGGCGACGTGAGAGAGGATCTACTGGTTCCAACACGGAGTTCAGGGTTTAAGTACAGGACGCAGTGACCACGGAGTCAACATTTGCTGCATAAACCATCTGATGACTACTCTCGCGTTATGCTAGGCTAGGAGGAAATCTTCAGTCCAGTTAAGCTGAAAAATTATCTAATTAATCAGTTGTATCTAATTAATCACTGGTACTTGGCGCCTGACAGCTGGGTGGACAGCGCTTTGGATTCGTAGTCCTGAGATTCCGGGTTCGATCCCTGGGGAAGGCGGAGACTAATGGGCAAACTGTTTCTTTCATACTGATACCCCTGTCACCTAGCAGTAAATAGTTACGTGGGAGTTAGACAGCTGCTACGGGCTGCTTCGCGAGGTGTGTGTAACAAAAAGGAGGTATGGCAAAATCTTACTGAAGTGACCATACGAGTCATAAATACTCATACTCCGCCCAAGTAAAACAGAAACAAGCAACACTTAGTGGGCCAGCCAGAGGCTTAGGGCTCGCGCAGGAATATCCCTGAAAAAAAGGGAGGTCTGGTCGAGGACCGGGCCGCGGGGATGCTAAGCCCCGAAATCATCTCAAGATAACCTCAAGAATCAAGATAACTCAAAACAGTGTAGTCTACTAACCATTTAACCATCATTTATTTATTATTATCATTAATGAAATTTATTATACATTTACATGCATTACGTAGACTAACATTATATAATTTACCCCCCCCCCCAAGAGGTGTGCATGGAAATAGCTCTAAATTTAATATAAATTTATAGATCATTTAGCTAAATTTATTTGATCTGATTTTTGCATTATTATAGGAGATCCATAAGCCACTGGTTCTCTTAATTATTCATATAATTCTGGTCCTTCGAAATATTTAATATTATTTTATTGTAGAACTAATTTTCCCCACACTGTGTGTGGAGCACAGGTACTGTGTGTGGAGCACCGGTACTGTGTGTGGAGCACCGGTACTGTGTGTGGAGCACCGGTACTGTGTGTGGAGCACCGGTACTGTGTGTGGAGCACCGGTACTGTGTGTGGAGCACCGGTACTGTGTGTGGAGCACCGGTACTGTGTGTGGAGCACCGGTACTGTGTGTGGAGCACCGGTACTGTGTGTGGAGCACCGGTACTGTGTGTGGAGCACCGGTACTGTGTGTGGAGCACCGGTACTGTGTGTGGAACACCGGTACTGTGTGTGGAGCACCGGTACTGTGTGTGGACCACAGGTACTGTGTGTGGAGCACCGGTACTGTGTGTGGAGCACCGGTACTGTGTGTGGAGCACCGGTACTGTGTGTGGAGCACCGGTACTGTGTGTGGAGCACAGGTACTGTGTGTGGAGCACCGGTACTGTGTGTGGAGCACCGGTACTGTGTGTGGACCACAGGTACTGTGTGTGGAGCACCGGTACTGTGTGTGGAGCACCGGTACTGTGTGTGGAGCACCGGTACTGTGTGTGGAGCACCGGTACTGTGTGTGGACCACAGGTACTGTGTGTAGAGCACCGGTACTGTGTGTGGAGCACCGGTACTGTGTGTGGAGCACCGGTACTGTGTGTGGAGCACAGGTACTGTGTATACTCGCCTAATTGTGCTTGCGGGAGTTGAGCTCTGGCTCTTTGGTCCCAGATTACCTGTGGTCCACACAGGCACTGTGTGAGGACCATAGGTACTATGTGTGGAGCACAGGTACTGTGTATGGACCACAAGTACTGTGTGTGGAGCACAGGTACTGTGTGTGGACCACAGATACTGTGTGTGGAGCACAGGTACTGTGTATGGACCACAAGTACTGTGTGTGGAGCACAGGTAGTGTGTGGAGCACAGGTACTGTGTGTGGAGCACAGGTACTGTGTGTGGACCACAGGTACTGTGTGTGGAACACAGGTACTGTGTATGAACTACAAGTACTGTGTGTGGAGCACAGGTACTGTGTGTGGACCACAAGTACTGTGTGGATCGCAGGTAATGCTCGTGAACCACAGGTACTGTGTGGACCACCAGTACTGTGTGGAGCACAGACACATATACTCACTGTGTATACTCACCTAGTTGTGTTTGCGGGGGTTGAGCTCTGGCTCTTTGGTCCCGCCTGTCAACTGTCAATCAACTGGTGTACAGATTCCTGAGCCTACTGGGCTCTATCATATCTACATTTGAAACTGTGTATGGAGTCAGCCTCCACCACATCACTTCCTAATGCTTTCCATCTGTTAATTACTCTGACACTGAAAAAGTTCTTTCTAACGTCCATGTGGCTCAATTGGGTACTCAATTTCCACCTGTGTTCCCTTGTTCGTGTTGCGTTCGTGTTAAACAGTTTATCCTTTTCAACCCTGTCAATTCCTGGGAATTTTGTAGGTAGTGATCATGTCTCCCCTTACTCTTTTGTCTTCCAGTGTTGTGAAGTGCATTTCACGCAGCCTTTCCTCGTTATTCATGCCTCTTAGTTCTGCGACTAGCCTAGTGGCATGCCTCTGAACGTTTTCCAGCTTCGTCTTGTGCTTGACAAGGTACAGGCTCCATGTTGGGGCTGCATACTCCAGGATTAGTTTTACATATGTGGTATACAAGGTTCTAAAGGATTCCTTACACTGGTTCCTAAAGGTAGTTCTGATGTTAGCCAGCCTCACATACGCTGCAGATGTTATTCTTTTTATGTGAGCTTCAAGAGACAGGTTTGGTGTGATATCAACTCCTAGATCTTTCTCTCAGTCCGTTTCATGAAGTATTTCATCTCCTATTCTTTATCCTGTGTCTGGCCTGTTTCCACCGCCTAGTTTCATTACCTTACATTTACTTGGGTTGAACTTTTGTAGTCATTTGTTGGACCATTCATTCTGTTTGTCTAGGTCCTCTTGTAGCCTCATACTATCTTCCTCTGTCTTAAGCCTCCTCATAATTTTTGCATCATCAGCAAACAATGAGAGGAACGATTCTATACCCTCAGGGAGATCATTTACATACATTAGAAACAATATAGGTCCACGAACTGAACCTTGCGAGACTCCACTGGTGACGCCTCGCCAATCTGAGATCTCACCCCTCACTGTGACGCGTTGTCTTCTGTTGCTCCCTTATTCAATGGAGTGTCTTCCCTTTCACTCCTGCTTGCATCTCCAGCTTTTGCACTAGCCTCTTGTGTGGTACTGAGTCAAAGGCTTTCTGGCAATCCCAAAATGTGCAGTCTTTCCACCCCTCTCTTTCTTGCCTGATTTCTGTTGCCTGGTCGTAGAATTCAAGTAATTCTGTGAGGCAGGACTTCTCATCCCTGAACCCATGTTGATGTTGTGTTACAAATTTCCTCCGCTCCAGATGTTCCACTAGTTTTTTCGCACAATCTTCTCCATCAACTTGCATGGTATGCAAGTTAGGGACACTGGCCTGTAGTTCAGTGCCTCCTGTCTATTCCCCTTCTTGTATATTGGGACTACATTAGCCGTCTTCCAAATTTTTGGCAGTTCCCCCTGTTACAGCGATTTGTTATACACTATGGAGAGTGGCAGGCACAGTGCTTCTGTTCCTTCCTTCCTTTAGGATCCAAGAGAAGAGTCCATCTGGGCCTATAGCCAATGTCACATCCAGCTCTAGCAAGAGCTTCCTTACATCCCCACCGGTAATCCCAAACTCTTCTAGTGATTCCTGGTTAATTATTCCCTCTTTTTATCTCTGGAACATCTCCTTGCTCTAATGTGAAGACCTCCTGGAATTTCTTATTCAGTTCCTCGCACACTTCCTTGTCATTTATCATGAATCTGTCTGCCCCTATCCTCATTTTCATTACTTGTTATTTAACTGGTTTTTTTTCTCCTGATGTGGCTGTGCAGTAATTTAGGTTGCATTTTTGCCCTGCTTGCTATGTGATTTTCGTATTACCCTTCTGCCTCTCGTCTCACCCCTGACGAATTCATTCCTGACACTGGTATCTTTCTCTGCTCTCAAGTGTCCTGTTATTTCTATAGTTTCTCCACGTCCTTGTACTTCGTTGCTTAGCTAGCCTACATCACTGATTAAACCACGGGTTTCTCATCTGCATTTCGGTTTTTATTTTTCCTTTTGGACCGGGACAAACTTGTCTGCTGTGTCCTTACACTTCTGTGTGATGTAGTATATCATGGCTTGGGCCGTCTTTTCCCCAAGATCTGTTTCTCTTGTTATATCTGTCAGGAATTTTCTTATCTCCTCATAGTTTCCCTTTTGGAATGATAGTCTTTTGATTTCAGTTCCCTTCCTTGAGTTCACTAATCCTTCTTCGACCAGATACTCAAAAGTCAGTACACTGTTCAATGAGTGATCGCTTATTCCTACTTCGGCCTCGAAACCGATTTCTCTTATGTTGGAGTCGTTCAGAGTGAGGACTAGGTAGAGTCTCACTGGTTCATCGTTGCCTCTCATTCTTGTGGGTTCTCTGACATGCTGGCTTAAAACGTTTTCTGTTGCCACCATCAATAGTTTAGCTCTCCATGTATTCTCACCTCCATGCAGTTACTTGTTCTCCCAGTCTATCCTTCCGTGATTGAAGTGCCCCCCATGATGAGCAGGTGGGATCGGTTTCTACAGGCAGCAGTGGCTGCCCTCTCAATTATAGTGTTAACTGCCATGTTGTTGTAGCCATACTCTTGCCTGGGTCTTCTGGGGTTTGGTGGAGGGTTATATATCACTGCTACTACTACTCATGGTCCTCCCTTTGTCATGGTGCCTATTATGTAGTCTCTGAACCCTCTTGAAGCCCAGGATAATCATCTCCTTGTAACTCCATTCCTTTCTCATTAGTAGGGTCACTCCACCTCCCCCTTCTTTCCCTCTTCTCTTATTACTGTGTAGTCCCTGGGAAACACTGCATTTGTTATGATTCCTGAGAGTTTTGTTTCTGTGAGTCCAATTACATCCGGGTTCACCTAATGTGTTCTTTCCTTTAGTTCGCTTACCTTGCTTGTAATCCCATCTGTATTCGAGTACATCACCTTGGATCTGACTCTTTTCTGGTCGTTCACAGTTTCTGTTGATTCTCCTGAAGTAAGGAAACAGGGAGGGCCTGGGAAGAGGGACCTGGGGGATATGGGGTGTGTGGGGGCTGGGATGAGCTGGTATGGGGAGGGTGGTGGAGGAGGTTTGGGTGTGTGGGTGAGAAATGAGGGTTTGGGGTGTGGAAGAGAAATGAGGGCTTGGGGGGTGGGGAAATGGGGAGGCTTGGGTGGGTGGAAAAGAGGGGGGACGCTTGGGGGTGTAAGGGAGGAGGAAGGGCTTGGGTGGGTGGGGGAGAAGGGAGGGCTTGGAGGGGGGCTATCTTATCTTGAGAGGATTTCGGGGCTTTTAGTCCCCGCGGCCCGGTCTTCGACCAGGCCTCCACCCCCAGGAAGCAGTCTGTGACAGCTGACTAACACCCAGGTACCTATTTTACTGCTAGGTAACAGGGGCATAGGGTGAAAGAAACTGCCCATTGTTTCTCGCCGGCGCCTGGGATCGAACCCAGGACTACAGGATCACAAGTCCAGCGTGCTGTCCGCTCGGCCGACCGGCTCCCTTGCCTTTCTTATGGAAAGGGGGGAAGATTTCAATCATTTTTGCAAAGATAGTGTGCAATATGCACTTTGGATGACATAATTCAACAATATGGAAACTGGAGGTGTGTAACATCAATTTCAGGGAAAAGGGTGACGAGCAACATAAATTTGGATGGTGAAATATTTCCTGTATATATTTGGAGACAGTGATTGATTTAATATTTTGGAGTGCCGAGTGTAATATTAATAATACAATGGGAGCCCAACAGCAATTCTTAAAAGCGGTATCCAATAGCAATTAGTGTGTGGAACATTTCTATCATGATCAATCCTTTCAAGCTACTCTTTACCATCAGGTTTTAAAGACAAATGTAAAGAGTCCAGTCAACTCCAGTCAGAATTTAATAAGGAGATTGGCCTTGTACATAAATCTTTCAAAGAGAATAATAACAAATGTAATAAATTTAGGAACTTATTAAACACTACAATTTTACAAGTATTTGTAAACTGTATATGGACTTTGTAGACTTATCATGATTTTGCTTTTGGGCAGGAGAAGAGGGTGGCTTGAGGCGGGAGGTCTTGAGGGTGGGGAAGAAGGGGGGGCTTAGGGGGATGAGGGATAATGTGGGGGCTTAGAGGGAGTGGGGGAGAAGGGAGGGTTTAGGGGGTGGTAGAGACTAAAGGGCTTAGGGGGGTGTCGGAGAACGGAAAGGTTGGGGTGGGGAAGAAGGGAGGGCTAGGGGGAAGGTTAGAAGGGGGGGGGGCGGCTTGGGAAATGGGGGAGGATGGAGGGCTTGGTGGGGTGGGGAAGAAGAGAGGTTCTGGGAAGAGGGGGAGTGCCCTAGATGGGCACTTTGTGGGAGGTTGGCAGGGGGTTGGGGGTAGGTAGGAGAGGACTGTGTAGAGCACATTGTGTGTGGAGCACAGGCATTGTGTGTGGAGCACAGGCATTGTGTAGAGCACAGGCATTGTGTGTGGAGCACAGGCATTGTGTGTGGAGCACAGGCATTGTGTAGAGCACAGGCATTGTGTGTGGAGCACAGGCATTGTGTGTGGAGCACAGGCATTGTGTGTGGAGCACAGGCATTGTGTGTGGAGCACAGGCATTGTGTGTGGAGCACAGGCATTGTGTGTGGAGCACAGGCATCGTGTGTGGAGCACAGGCATTGTGTGTGGAGCACAGGCATCGTGTGAGGAGCACAGGCATTGTGTGTGGAGCACAGGCATTGTGTATGGAGCACAGGCATTGTGTGTGGAGTACAGGCAGTGTGTGTAGAGCACAGGCAGTGTGTGTAGAGCACAGGCATTGTGTGTGGAGCACAGGCATTGTGTGTGGAGCACAGGCATTGTGTGTAGAGCACAGGCATCGTATGTAGAGCACAGGCATTGTGTGTGGAGCACAGGTATTGTGTGTGGAGCACAGGCATTGTGTGTGGAGCACAGGCATTGTGTGTGGAGCACAGGCATTGTGTGTGGAGCACAGGCATTGTGTGTAGAGCACAGGCATCGTATGTAGAGCACTGGCATTGTGTGTGGAGCACAGGTATTGTGTGTGGAGCACAGGCATTGTGTGTGGAGCACAGGCATTGTGTGTGGAGCACAGGCATTGTGTGTGGAGCACAGGCATTGTGTGTAGAGCACAGGCATCGTACGTAGAGCACAGGCATTGTGTGTGGAGCACAGGTATTGTGTGTGGAGCACAGGCATTGTGTGTGGAGCACAGGCATTGTGTGTGGAGCACAGGCATTGTGTGTAGAGCACAGGCATCGTACGTAGAGCACAGGCATTGTGTGTGGAGCACAGGTATTGTGTGTGGAGCACAGGCATTGTGTGTGGAGCACAGGCATTGTGTGTGGAGCACAGGCATTGTGTGTAGAGCACAGGCATTGTGTGTGGAGCACAGGCATTGTGTGTGGAGCAGAGGCATTGTGTGTAGAGCACAGGCATTGTGTGTGGAGCACAGGCACACAATCTAAATAACCTACATGAGACCAATATTAGAATATGCAACAGCAAAACAGAATCCGTATCTCATAAACAACATAAAATGTACTATAAATCCTACATTGTAAAAGTAATCTCACGACCTTAACATGACTATGACCACCAGAAACGGCCAGGTCGAAACTGATGATCAGGAGAGTGTACGAAAATAGTCAAGCAGATTGGGCAGTCAGGACATGGAGACTGCCATGAGCCAGTGAACAACACAAGCCATACTGTGAAGAACACAAGCCATACTGTGAAGAACACAAGCCATACTGTGAAGAACACAAGCCATACTGTGAAGAACACAAGCCATACTGTGAAGAACACAAGCCATACTGTCAAGAACACAAGCCATACTGTGAAGAACACAAGCCATACTGTGAAGAACACAAGCCATACTGTGAAGAACACAAGCCATACTGTGAAGAACACAAGCCATACTGTGAAGAACACAAGCCATACAGTGAACAACACAAGCCATACTGTGAAGAACACAAGCCATACTGTGAAAAACACAAGCCATACTGTGAAGAACACAAGCCATACCGTGAACAACACAAGCCATACTGTGAAGAACACAAGCCATACTGTGAAGAACACAAGCCATACTGTGAAGAACACAAGCCATACTGTGAAGAACACAAGCCATACTGTGAAGAACACAAGCCATACAGTGAACAACACAAGCCATACTGTGAAGAACACAAGCCATACTGTGAAGAACACAAGCCATACTGTGAAGAACACAAGCCATACAGTGAACAACACAAGCCATACTGTGAAGAACACAAGCCATACAGTGAACAACACAAGCCATACAGTGAACAACACAAGCCATACAGTGAACAACACAAGCCATACAGTGAACAACACAAGCCATACTGTGAAGAACACAAGCCATACAGTGAACAACACAAGCCATACAGTGAACAACACAAGCCATACAGTGAACAACACAAGCCATACTGTGAAGAACACAAGCCATACAGTGAACAACACAAGCCATACAGTGAACAACACAAGCCATACAGTGAACAACACAAGCCATACAGTGAACAACACAAGCCATACAGTGAACAACACAAGCCATACAGTGAACAACACAAGCCAAACAGTGAACAACACAAGCCACACACACTGAACACAAGCCACACACTGAACAACACAAGCCACACACACTGAACAACACAAGCCACACACTGAACAACACAAGCCACACACACTGAACAACACAAGCCACACACTGAACAACACAAGCCACACACTGAACAACACAAGCCACACACACTGAACACACAAGCCACACACTGAACAACACAAGCCACACACTGAACAACACAAGCCACACACTGAACAACACAAGCCGCACACACTGAACAACACAAGCCACACACTGAACAACACAAGCCACACACACTGAACAACACAAGCCACACACACTGAACAACACAAGCCACACACTGAACAACACAAGCCACACACTGAACAACACAAGCCACACACAGAACAACACAAGCCACACACACGGAACAACACAAGCCACACACTGAACAACACAAGCCACACACACTGAACAACACAAGCCACACACACTGAACAATACAAGCCACACACTGAACAACACAAGCCACACACACTGAACAACACAAGCCACACACACTGAACAACACAAGCCACACACACTGAACAACACAAGCCACACACACTGAACAACACAAGCCACACACTGAACAACACAAGCCACACACACTGAACAACACAAGCCACACACTGAACAACACAAGCCACACACTGAACAACACAAGCCACACACTGAACAACACAAGCCACACACACTGAACAACACAAGCCACACACTGAACAACACAAGCCACACACGGAACAACACAAGCCACACACACTGAACAACACAAGCCACACACTGAACAACACAAGCCACACACACTGAACAACACAAGCCACACACTGAACAACACAAGCCACACACACTGAACAACACAAGCCACACACACTGAACAACACAAGCCACACACACTGAACAACACAAGCCACACACACTGAACAACACAAGCCACACACTGAACAACACAAGCCACACACTGAACAACACAAGCCACACACGGAACAACACAAGCCACACACTGAACAACACAAGCCACACACACTGAACAACACAAGCCACACACTGAACAACACAAGCCACACACACTGAACAACACAAGCCACACACACTGAACAACACAAGCCACACACTGAACAACACAAGCCACACACTGAACAACACAAGCCACACACGGAACAACACAAGCCACACACTGAACAACACAAGCCACACACTGAACAACACAAGCCACACACACTGAACAACACAAGCCACACACTGAACAACACAAGCCACACACACTGAACAACACAAGCCACACACACTGAACAACACAAGCCACACACACTGAACAACACAAGCCACACACACTGAACAACACAAGCCACACACACTGAACAACACAAGCCACACACACTGAACAACACAAGCCACACACACTGAACAACACAAGCCACACACACTGAACAACACAAGCCACACACACTGAACAACACAAGCCACACACACTGAACAACACAAGCCACACACGGAACAACACAAGCCACACACACTGAACAACACAAGCCACACACTGAACAACACAAGCCACACACGGAACAACACACACTGAACCAAAGAGCCGAAGCTCAACCCCCGCCTGCACCACTAGGTGGGTACACTGCGCCAGGTATGTAGGGGTCCAGGCTGGTGACCAGGCCTGGACCCCTAGGCCAGGTGACCAGGGGCCAAATAATTAATACCAGGTAAAGAGGGGGGTGAGGTGGGGTGAGAAGGGGGAAGTCCAGCCTCTCCCGCACCGCTCCTAAATCGAATCCAGATCCAACTGTACGAGAGCTGCGAGGAGGGTCTGGGAGTAGTGATTAGGAGCGATCTGAACCCCCCTCCAAAAATCAATGCATAAATGTACGAAATCAAGCAAGTAGAATATTTGGATATATTTCTAGAAGCGTTAGCAACGAGTTAATGTTCTTTGGCTTTATCTTGCTCTTGTCCCTTTTAAATTATGCAGTACAGTTTTGGTCTCCGTACTCTTGCATGGACATAAAGTCACTCCAACGCATATACAGTATAAAGAAGGATGACAAAGTTTGTCCCTGGAATTTATAAAAACCTCCACTATGAATAGAAATAAAAAATAAATGAATTTGCAGTCTAGAAAGACAAAGTCGAGTAATTGAATAAAGAGTAATGGATGCCATCATTCAAGTCAGTAAATAGATAAAAGGTACAGGAAAAGATATATACAAGATTTTATATATATATCAACACAAAACAAAACTCGAAGCAAAATATATAAATTGGAGACGCTTAGGTTGAAGAATTAAAAACTTGGGTGAATACTGGCTTGGTAACAATATTGTTGATTTGTGGAACATATTACCGGGTATCATAATACAAGTGGAATAGCTGGATTGCTTTAAGCGTAGGTTAGTCATATATGTATATATATAAATTTCTTTGTGTGGATATAATCAGGAACCGGCTCTTATGGTCCACGTTCCTATATTGGTATGTGATCCGACTGCGGAAGTCCTATGCACACTCCAAGCATAATAGGGATGTAGTGTAGGGATGCTTGGAGTGTGCTGGGATGCTTGGGACGCCGGGAGATGACTGACAGCATCACGGGGGAAGACACCTGCAAGCTTCTCACCTCCTCTCATCACGCCCAATATGAGTTCATAACCAAGTCATAAAGTAATTGTCACATCATATATTTTATATGTATACGGTTTCATAAAATTTTAGCTGTGTACCTTTTTATAGGGAAGGCTTGGCCTGCGAGTCAGCGGTAAAACACACACCTCAGCTTCCTTCTGGAAAATGATTATAGTGATACGCGAGTTTGAGACAAGGTTCACTGTCCTGCTGATGGCTCACACTGAGGCAGACACACTGGGAGCACCGCCACACTGCACTCCGGCCACACACGCCGCCACCGGGGCAAATGTTACCACAAAAACACGAGAGTTGGAACAGAGCATCAGCGCACACCCGACCCTGGCGGTGGAAACTTCCCCTCTGACGAGGGTCGGCGGCCGCCAACCTTACCTCTCTGGCCGACCCCATCCCACCGACCAGCCGCCCTAAACCCCCCCTATCTGCCTCCACCATCTCCCTCCTCCCAACCCACCCCCCGCCATCCCGGCCGACAGAGGGCCCCCGGCCGAATGCGCCCCCGCGCCACCCTTTGTTTCCCCACCATGACACGCGTGTATTTGGCCTTAACCCCTCACAAGGACCAATATTATCACTACATTATACATCATTTTTACTCACTTGGAAAGAAAATTGCAAGTCAGACTTGCTGCAAACAGACGAGCAGACAGACAACTTATCTCTACGCTCTACAACTTAGCTGGTTATAAAGCCCTTCGCAACTGCAGGCCTAATAAAAAAGGAGGTGGCACAGCAATATATTACAAAGATACCTTCATCTGCAATAGTGTTATTGGTGATAGAGACGACTATTGTGAATATACCTTTGCCAAGCTCTCCAGTAAATCCCTTAAATCCTCCTTGACTATCGGTGCCATCTATAGATTTTCAGAGGTATGCCACTAGGCTAGTGCCAGAACTAAGAGGCATGAGTTGTGAGGACAGACTACGTGAACTGCACCTCACGTCGCTGGAAGACAGAAACGCTAGGGGGAGACATGATCACCACATACAAAATTCTCAGGGGAATTGACAGGGTGGACAAGGATAGATTATTTAATACGGGTGGTACACGCACAAGGAGACACAGGTGGAAGCTGAGTACCCAAATGAGCCACAGAGACATTAGAAAGAACTTTTTCAGTGTCAAGAGTAGTTAGTAAATGGAATGCACTAGGAAGTGATGTGGTGGAGGCTGACTCCATACACAGTTTCAAATGTAGATATGACAGAACCCATTAGGCTCAGGAATCTGTACATCAGTTGATTGACGGTTGAGAGGCGGGACCAAAGAGCCAGAACTCAACCTCCACAAGCACAATTAGGTGAGTACGTGCATATCTTGCTAAAAACAAACTCCTAAATAGCACCTGCTTATCAGTATAGACCAATATCAAACCTACCCATATTATCAAAAATATTTGAAAAAATTACCTACAAACAGCTCTACTCCTACCTCGTAAAATTCGACAAACTCAGCCCCTGTCAGTTTGGCTTCCGCTCCCCCCCCCCCCCCCCAAAAAAAAAAAAAAGTACCAACGACGCAATTATTGTAAATTTGTTTGACCTTTTTTATTATTCCTTTTTTCAACACAATTTATTCCTAATCCCAATTACTATTAAGTTTTAGTCTAAGTTTTTTTTCCCACACCTTGCCTGAAACGCTATGCGTATTACTGGCTTTAGGTATTGTATGTACTAGTTCTATCTATAAATCCAACTTTATGTTAGCAAATCATCTATGTATGTACTTTTCCTGAATAAAAAATTTGAATTTGAATCTACTCAGCCCGTGACAAAAATGAGTTCCCGATTGCACTCTGCATCGACCTGAGAAAGGCCTTTGATACTATTAACCATAACTACCTCTTACTTAAACTCCACCATTATGGAATCCGAGGCCTTGCTCAGAACTATATTCGATCCTATCTTATTGACAGACACCAATATGTAGCCATCAATGATATTATCTCTCCCACTCCACCATTATTATACCAATATGTAGCCATCAATGATATAATCTCTCCCACTCTACCATTATTATTTTTTATTTTGTTATTTATATATACAAGAGTTCTTACATTCTTGTACAGCTACTAGCACACATAGCGTTTCGGGCAAGTCCTTAATTTCTACACACACACACATTCCCCAGAAAACAGCCCGTAGCAGCTGTCTAACTACCAGGTACCTATTTATTGCTAGGTGAACAGGTGTATCAGGGTGAAAGAAACTCTGTCCATTTGTTTCCGCCTCTGCCGGGGATCGAACCCGGACCCTTAGGACTACGAACCCTGAGCGCTGTCCACTCAGCCGTAAGGTCCCCAGGCATTAACCACAGGAGTGCCACAGTTCAGCATCCTAGGGCCTCTCCCATTTTTTGTATACATCAATGATCTGTCTAATGATCAGTTGTACGTTAGTTGACATAAATAAAATAAATAAATGTCTCTAACTTTCTTCAACCTATATTATTTGCTGACGATACTACCTTCATCTACTCATTCCTCTACCCACACACACTAAATACTGTTGTAAATAACGAATTAAAAAAAACACTTATGGATGTTAACCAACAAACTCACACTAAACATAGAAAAGACCTACTACATCGTATTTGAAAGCAAATCAACAAATGCAATTCAGCTTCAGATAGACAATGTTAACATCAGTAATAAAAATTATGGAAAGTTCCTTGACCTATACTTAGACAAGAGACTCAACTTCAGCACCCACATACAGCCCACTGGATGGGGGGCGGTGTGCAGGACAAACATATCAATTGACACTTGCTCTCCACATATGTCTGTTGCTTAATTTAGAAACTGTACTTGTGGTCGATCTCGAACCCATTTATGATGTGATGTGCCTACACGTACAGCTTTCCCGTAACTTAATTGTGCAGAGTGAATTTAAACCTTAAAGCCTTGTAATGTTTTGAAATTAAGTGTAGATGAGTTATGTAATTTTAACTAACCTATGCAGTTACGTTCAAATACATAAGATCAAGGCCGAGGAAACCCAATCAGCTCAAAGTGACTTCCTTCAAAAGCTGGAAAAACAAATAAATCTCCTTCAGATTCACCAGGCGGCTTCCGAAGACGACCAAGAGCAGCAACAACTTCATGACTCCCTGATAATTAGCTCTGCTGATCTGTCGGAAAATCCGACACCATTTAATAATCAGACAGATAATAGCTGTATTACCAACAAGTTAACCCATAGAAAACGTAACTTGTAGTGGAATTACCGTCTATAGAAAACGGGATATCACCACATACTATTATAAATCACCACCTATTATGGTGGGAATTATTCTTACATACATTAGTCTTTGGACTTTACCATCATAAAACATCTCATATAAATTAACTTCATTATCAATATTAAAGTAGAGTAAATGTAACCCTTCTATCACTTATTGACATCTGGACAATGTAGGCCAGGCGTCAGTGAGGAAGGAGGGGCAGCCATTGTTGATACTAGACCAGAGGCTCACGGGAGCAAATTCGGCTCCTGTTAATTTTACTTGGACGTAGTGTTATGGAAACCAAAGGTGTACCATTATCAACACGCTGTCTACAAATTTAAGTTAAGTGTCTATCCGAAACCCGTTTATCATTCATTTATGGCCATTAATGTCAGGATATAGGGTGATCCAGTTAGAACACGAGGCAGCCTCAAACTAAAGGTAATTAAGCCAGGTCTTCATTGTTCCATGTACAGTGTTTCTCTGATATACTTGTCATATATAGGATTCTGGCTTTACAGCTAGCGCCCTTTTGACAGGTCAAGACGAGGAAGCCTTTGTGCATCAGTTACCAGGGTGATGGAAGCTACCTCAAAGAGGGAAAATGTGGTGTCTACATCCTGGTTATACCTGGTGGACTTAAGGCCTGCTGTACTATAAGATAAGGAACCTCTTCAATGTATGTAGTCTAATACTGTAGTTTGATTGGCTGCATATATATAAATTAATTAATATAAACCCCCCTAATGTGTAGAGGATCGATTTGTGAGATTATGAGATTATTGCAGAAATACAGTCCACTCATTATCATACAAATTGCTATCGAAGTATATAAATTAACGTAAATATAAATTCTATATAAATTCATATAAATCTCACAGGTCGGTTCCCACATTATTTGGGATCTACCTGATGAACAACAAGGTGAGAATTATTGTAACGTAGCCTACGCCCTAATTAATTCAAAGATCAAAGTCAACGTTGATATCAAATCAGCTGTCAGGCTAGATAAAAACAGTTCCCGTAGCAGTAGGAGCATGCTCATCAAACTTGCAAATCCCGCTGTCAAGTTTGACCTCATACAATCAGCTGCTAAGCAAAAACCCAACCTCTATATAAATTGAAATTGAATTGAAATTGAAATAAGTTTATTGAGGTAAAATACACACAAAGGGATGAGGTAGCTCAAGCTATTCTCACCCCGTTCAGTACAACGTGTTAGTACATACATAGACACACATCGCAAACAATAAACCTGTTACCAAACATTCTGAGAGATAAACATGTACATTTCCTCCTTCACAAGTAGTATGGTATCAGACGTACACAAATACTTTTATGACCTAGTTATACGGATAATTCAACAAAATATTACAGTCTTGGTGCAAAATTCTTATATCTCTCAAGAATATCATCAACCTTTCCTTTGTGACACATCCAGGCTATTTGCTCAGGAACAGTCTTTATCTCAGTGTTTCTATATACATTAATCAACGGACAATCAAGAACATAATGGGCAAGGGTGTGAGACCTTAACATACCACATAGTTTACACTTCGTGTCATTATCATGAACACCTATCCCATATTCCCAGTAATATTTGTACCCAAGCCTGAGCCGCATGTACACAGAGTCACTCCAAGCATTTCTCCTAATACCATAAGTGAAATGGGTGTTTTGACTCACATACATGTAGTGTTGCATGGTTAGACTTCTCTCATACATTATCCCTCTCCTCTCCACTCCTGCCTGTGCCTGAATATTTCTGATTTTGCTTCTTATTTGTCTCATTGTGAATTCACATTCAATGTGAATTTGTGGTTTTGATGTGGCACGTTTGGCCAAGTCATCCGCCACCTCGTTGAGCACTATTCCAACATGAGATGGAATCCACATGAATTTCACACTATGACCTTTCAGCTGTATCTCAGTTATTCTTCTCTTACAATCCTCAACTATAGACATGAAGACTGGGTTTCGACTGTTTAAGGACTCCAGTGCTCCTCGGCTATCGACAAATACAAAAACATTTTTGTCGTCATGACGTACTTCCTCCAAACACGCCAGAATGGCCTGCAGTTCAGCTTGTGTGGATGATATATAATTACTAAGCCGGAGTTCAATTATCCTGTCCACAGTCCCAAACTCCGTATATTCCCTTATTAGGACACCACACCCTGCCCTGCCATCCTCCGCCACCGACCCGTCGCAATATACATGTAAACTGTTGCCTCTTGGTAACCGAGATATCATGCTTCCATACAAACACCGTAATTGTCCCGGTTCATGATGAATCTTTTTCACCTTGAGGGGTACAATTTCGACGTCTATTTTCTGTACTTTCCAGGGAGCAGACATATTACACTGTCGAGAGGGTTTACAGCAGTCAAGTACATCGTATTCCCTGAGGTCATGAGCTAATCCCCTCGTGTAGCGTGTCTCCCTCAGTTTCCTGGAAGTGTGTACGTCACTCAAGCAGGTCTGAACGCTCTCAAACAACTTATCCCCTCCTTTTCTCCGCATGAAACGAATAGCTACTCTAGTGTTAATGTCACGGACTCTATCACACACACTCTGTAAATTTAATTCCATTCTCATTATTTCAATCATTGCATTTCTTTGACATCCAAGAATAATCCTCATAGCCTCGTTCTGTATCAGCTCTATTTTTTGAATTCTGCCTTGGCCTGTGTAAGACAAAACGGGTGCTGCGTAGTCTATCAGGGACCGAACAGTGCTTATGTATAACATCCGTAAGATAGATACCCCAACACCTTTACCAGAAAAAGCCAGTGCTTTTAGAGGATGCAGACGGGCTTTACATAAGGTGCTGATATGATTTATTTCAGCATTTTTACTCTCACATGTGTATCCAACATACATGCCCAGATACTTGTACTTCTGAACACGGCTCAGTTCCATACCATTTAGAGTAAGTGTTATATTTCTTCGTTTCCTATACTCATATTTGGTTTTATCTGCATTTATAACTAAGCCTAACTTGTGACAGGTTGTACCAAGTATGTTAAGAGCAGTTTGAATTTTGTTCCCGGAAGTGCCTTGTATAAGAATGTCATCAGCATATATGATCGTCGTGACCCCTGGAGGATACATCTCTGATGCTAATCTGTTCATTAATACATTGAATAAGGTGGGACTTAATACTCCCCCTTGTGGGGTACCTAACTGAAACCTCCGTTCCTCAGACATGTATCCCTGATAATACACCTGACCTTTTCTGCCTTGTAGATAATCCCTTATCCAGTGTAGCAATCTCCCTGTTAAGATTATTTTACATTACGATTATCATTTGTCTCATTATTTGTTGTTATATATTAATCTTGGACAGTCTCTACTGATATTTTGCTTTCTCCACCAAACTTCTGTATCCTTCCCGGCTATCTACGGTGATATTTATTCTACTTCAAATTGTTTCTATTTTTTGTGTACTTGCATTTATTGTTGTGTTTTGCTATAATAAATCTCTAATTACAGCAGAGTTAGTATTTATGTAAGCATCTACCTCAGTGTCATAGTAAAATTTTACTCATAAATATAATCTTAACCTGTTATTTTTTTAAATTTTAAATTTAATTGTAATTTGATTTATACATCATTTACTGTAATTATTGAGCTCATTTTGTTTTCTTCAGTTCATGCTAATTATAGGTTCACAACTAAGCTATATAAAATAATTTATCTTTAAGATTATTTTACTTTACGATTATTATTTGTCTTATTATTTTTGCTATATATTAATCTTGTCAGTCTACTGTTTTTTGTCTTCTCTCTTAATCTAACTTCTGTATCCTTCCTGGCTATCTACGGTAATCTTCACACTACTTCTAATTGTTTCTATTTTTTGTGTACTTACGTTTATTGTTGTGTTTTGCTATAATTACTTTCTATTTACAGCAGATTTAGTATTTAACTGTTCCTGTAATTGCTTGTCTTATTGTATCGTGACCCCATTGCATCTACATGCGTACTGATATTGATCCTGATCGAAATCTTCTGTCTCATATCTACACAAATCAGCACACTGATCATCATTATTGCAGGTATTACACAGCAAAACTTGCAAAAAACAAACACCTAAATGGCACCTGCTTATCAGTTTACAACCAAAATGTTAGATCACTTGGTAAACATTTTGATGATATAAATGCACTACTCACAGCACTAGGTACTAAATTATCATTCATTATTTTAACAGAAACCTGGCTAAGTAAAGACTATACCCAACTCTACAATTTAGCTGGTTATAAAGCCATTCACAACTGCAGGTCTAATAAAAAAGGAGGTGGCACAGCAATATATTACAAAAATACCTTCATCTGCAATAGTGTCATTAGTGATAAAGACGACTATTGTGAATATACCTTTGCCAAGTTCTCCAGTAAATCCCTTAAATCCTCCTTAACTATCGGTGCCATCTATAGATTTCCCAATACCAACATAGCTTCATTCTCAGATAACGTAAGGATCTTATCATAAATAATAATCTCAACAAAAATCACATCATTCTAGGGGGTGATTTCAATATTGACCTGAGTCTTCAAAATAATCCTCAAGTTGACTATTTCCGTAACAGCATGAACTCCTGTATGCTAATCCCCACAATCACCAAGCCACCAAAGTCAGTCAAACATCTGCCACTACCTTGGATCACTTATGGACTAATATAACAGCTCCCCTTACATCTGGTATAATCTATGACAGAACAAATGACCACTATTCTACCTTCCTCATAGCAAACATGGACATAACACCATCAGAAAGCAAGAAACTCTCATTCAGGCTACACAGTAAAGCCCCCATTCAGCTTTAGGCAATCTCTCAAATGCACTTCACAATATTAACTGGGAATCTGAATTCAATAATACACAGGATATAAACTCATTAACTAACCTCTTTCTCTCCAAAACTCTATGCCTCTATGACACTCACTGTCCCCTCCTTACCAAACAAGTAACTGACAAAGAATAAACAATCCGTGGCTCACAAGTGGCATAATCAAATCAATCAACAAAAAACATGAATATGAAAAGAAATTTAGGATTGGCCTAGTTACAAAGGAAGTAGTTAAAAGGTAACTTTTAAAAAGGTAAGCACATCAGTGCTTACCAGTATTATAAGAAAAGCTAAACTTTCATATTATGAGATGTTACGACCCTGGGTTCCTCAGTGAAAACCAGAGGTCAAAATTGAGTTAAATAAACTGCCTTATAGTATTGGAAACACATCACGAGGTGCATTTGTTTGTATTTTCCCTGCCAGACGTAAGACTATTCTTGTTTCTCAAAGAGCATTTAAAGACTGAGCTTGGGGTTGATTATTAAATAATAAAATAGGCACCAACTATGTTTACTAATACTTTCTAATCATTTGTAAAGTAAACCTGAGTAAACTTGGGATAGGAATGCTGTACGATTAGTTGAGTAGTCTGCTGGCAGCGAGTCTACTGAGGGAGAAGAGTAGAGATGGGCTCTCTTCTCTGGCTGGCGTTGTGGTGAAAGGAAACCTCCTCCCCTTCCTCTGTTTCTTTATTTCTGTGTCGTTGTTATCCAGTTAAGTAGACTGTGTAGTATCCTCATTGTCTGGCATAAACGTGTTCTATGTGTAGAGTATTGATGTGTAGCAATTAGGTGTTCACTAGTGTTTATTTTTACAAGTTATTCTAGGGGGTTCCAGGGGAACCACGTGGGCTCCAGTGTTACCAGTAAGCTCCCTAGAGTCATTGCTAGTGTCCCTTGCCTAGTAGAACTTTACCCTAGCTTGTTCTCAGTGTAAACCTTGTATCCTGCTTATGTGGACCAAGGCTTTTAACGTAAGATAGTGTGGTAAAGTAATTATTATTATTGTTATTGGTGTGAGTGTATATGGGGGTTGTTAAGGGGTTAATAAATAAGTAAGTTAGTTAAAGGAGTATCCATTCTTCCTGTATAGGAGATCTATGATCAACCTCTAGACTGACATGATCTAGTAGCAAGTTAATATTCACTGTGGACAGTTTATTTTGGGGGCCGGATCTTTTAGATCTCCCATATTTGATAACTCTTAATGCTAACTACTGCCCCTACATCCAGGTATACTATATCCCCCATAGTAGAGATTCCCATTTTTAACATGAGACTAGATTCAAAGTAGCAAAAGGCAACATGAAAAGCACATGGAAAACCATCTCTGATATCCTAGGAACTAAACAACACTCCCACAACCAGATAACACTCTCTAAGGATGGTTATACACCATCAACTGATTTAGAAATGGCAAATGAATTTAATAGCTTCTTTTCATCGGTTGGTGCTAACCTTGCCAGTAAAATCCCACAGACTCAGACACATATCAACACATATCTCTCAGGCAACTATCCAAACTCTCTTCTCATTTCACCAGTCAGCCCGACAGATGTTGTGTCCATCATACACTCGCTAAAAACCAAAGCTGGGAACATCAGTGAAATCCCATCCATTGTATACAAGAACGCCTCCCATGCCCTTGCGCCACCCATAGCTCTGCTGTTCAACAAATCCCTAGAGTGTCATACCTTCCCTGATATACTTAAAAAAGCAAGAGTAACGGATTTTGATAAACTTCCACAGCGCCCGAACGGGGCAGTTGTGCACCAAGGATTGGCCCACAGATGTAAGACCGGCGTCCTGCCTGCACTGTGCTTGTAGGAGGAGGTGAGTATGGCACTACTCCTCGAGAGCTGAAGTTGTTCCAGGCGGAGCGTGTGCTGACCTCCTGCGGTATGCACAGCCTCCCCTACAAGTAGGCAAGCGTGGTAAGCTAAAGCGAAGAGCGCCCTATAGCAGTGTTTCTCATAGCTAGTGCTACAAGAACTTCCTAGAGACAAAGAGGCGAAAACCGTGAAATCAGAAGTTGGAGTTCAAGATAATTGGCGTAATATCCACGAATGTTCCACTGAAGAAGAGACACCAACAAAAAGAAAAAGGATAGCAACAGAGAACAAGGAAGAAACAAAGGTGAAAGAGGAACACAGCACGTTAAAGCTCAGTGTCGGGATCAGGGTCAGCAAAGTCAAGGTTAGGGGGCATGGGTAAACTGAGCAAAGATGGAGGGAAGGGAGCGGGAGAACAGACCAGAGGCAGACGAGCAGGGTCCAGAGGAGGAGACAACTGAGAGGGGCAGTCAAGGACAGCAGGAGGAGGAGGGGCAGAAAGAGGGGAGCACACCCTGGCAAGGGCAGCAACCGAGAGGGAAGTGGGGACCAAAGAAACCTCCATAGCAGGAGCAGGGGGCGCGGCCACCGAAATGGGAGGGGATGGAGCGAGAGTGTCAGAGGTAGGGGGCGAGGAAGAAAGCGAAGTCTTCTTACCTGCTGGGGAGGAGGAAGGAGAGGAGCCAGGCTTTTGCTTCTGACTCAAAGAGGCAAGCATCCCAGCAACAATGTACTGGGCAACAGAATCAAGCGTCTCAACAGGAAAAGCAGAACGAGGGCAAACAACATGATGACCGCTGGGAGAGTGATGGACATCAGCCCGCCGCCGGCATGGAGAGCCAAAAGATGGAGAAGGATGAGGAGGAGGATCAGAGGGAGACAAGGAAGAAGACACAGGAAACATGACAGACTGGGCAGAAAGAAGGGGAACCCCAAACTGAAAACTATGAGGGGGACCCTTCAGGACAGAACTCAAAGGAACTGAGGAGGCGGTGGGCGTATCTGGGTCTAAGGCCTGGAAACGGAGTGAGACGGAAGGAGGAGGGAAGGACGAGGAGAGGAAGAGCGCAGCACACGAGCATAAGTGACGTTAGCGTAAAGGGGGAGACGGCGAACTTGGCACCTCGCCTCAGGAAAAGACAAACGTTCCCGGTGCTTCAAATTGAGGATGGCTGCCTCAAGCTTGTAATGTGTACACGCACGGGAGAAGGCAGGGTGGGCCTCACAGCAATTGAGGCAGCGAGCCCGGGGAGAAGAGCACTCCAACTTAAGAGTGACCTTCGTCTCCACACAAGGGACAGAGAGACAGTACCGGAACATCGGAAAGCACCATGCCCGAACCTCCAGCACTTATCACAGAGCCGAGGAGAGGGAATGTACTCCTGGATGAAGCACCTGTCACCATCAAGAAGGGTCGGAAGGGTCCTACCATCAAAGATAATCTTCACAACCCGAAGGGGCTGACGGCGACGACCACGAGGGGGACAAGTAAACGTCTCTCCTGGAGGACAGAATGGCCCTGGGCTTCGAGGATATGCCGAATATCTTTGTGGCAGTCCTTTAGATTCCGAACACCAATGGCAACATGGGGCAGGAGGAGAACAGTGCCAACACTGGCATTCAACCGAGTGTTCTTGGAGACCCGAACAGGGGGTCTCGCCAAGGCAGGATAAGGCAGCCAAGCGTGCGGTTGCATCCTGAGAAGGAGCAACAACGACACATGTACCGAGACGGGTGGGGTTAAAAGTAACAGAGGCATCTACTGAATCAACAAGGTACCTATGGAGGGAGAAATAGTCAGGTGTAGTAGAATCCTGAGGGAGTAGATCAAAGTATTTGGCCCATGAGGCAGGACCAAACAAGGCTTAGTACGCATCAGTACTGGAAGGGATCGTGTGAATGCAGCCGTGGCATGGACAGTGCTGAGAACTCCCAGAGAGGGATTAAAAGGCACAGTAGTCACAATGAGAGACTGAGCCCTGCCAGAGGACTAGGTGGTCACCACTGGGGGCTTGTGGCTCGACCCAACCACAGATGGAGGGGAGGAGAGGGGAGTAGTCAGGAGGGTCAAAGGAGGAGCAAGATCAGGACCCAAAGCAACAGGGGCTACAGAGTCCGGTCTTCCAACACGGTCCGACTCGGGGGCTTGGTCGCCCACCCCACAAGCCTGAGAAGGGATAAGAGTAACGGAATTTGACATGAAACGAGTCAAGACATTCATTCACGAATGTGCCCCCATACCCATCATGGAGCCACAATTAGAGGCAGGACACCCAACAAGATGCTATCGCCGATCATGTCGGGGCCCCTAGGGGTGCGTCGTGAGTATACGCCCCACAAACACCACCTTAAGAACCGTCAGTTCGTTGAGATCGGGTTCAATGACGAGGAGGATTGAAAATAAAAGCGTCCCCTCGCTTGCGACGTTGGGTAGCACAGGTCTACGGGTGAGAATGTGCGCCTTCCCAAACACCCGGGAGTCAACACAGAAGATGTCTAGAAGAAGAATCAAGACGGGTAAAAGGTCAGCGGGAAATAACAATTAGAAAGGAGAAGAGGGAGGGGGGGGAGAAAAATGAAACATAAGGAAAAGGAAAAGACATCCAGCAAAATTGGTGAAGATAGCAGCAGGAGCATAAGGCTTCAAAAGAACAGAGGACTGTCCCATGGAGCATCACACTCCCGCAGCCGCCCACCAGGCCCCCCTCATGACGACGACAACGGGCCAGAAAGGGAGGGGGGAAAAGTCATTGGTAGCCTTAGGCTATTTCTTCCAGTGACCCAACTGCAACTCGGCACCCACAGACCAGAAATTTGTTTTTATTGACACAATTCACTTATGCGAGAGAACACGAGCCCCATTTTTGACAGTAAACTTGCATGAACCACAGGCTGATTATATCAGAAAGAGCTCCTCTCATGAAAGGTTCAAACCTTAGACTGACAGAAGTAATGAACACACTGACATAAGTATCTCACAAGTGATTCCTGAGGGTCCAGGAATGCATGCCTCATGAAGCATTGTTTCTTGGAAAAATTTGGTTCCAAGTTGCAAAAAGTTAACCTATGAATGGGTTGCATTTTGAGAAGACCTTCATGAGTTGGGGGACTACTTGTACACAGGCAGTAACATTCCAGGTATGTTACAAATCACCGACTAAATGAGGACTTTATAATAATAACAACATACATTTGGTATTATTTATTTGTCACAAAAATAAATCCCGCTTTTCATTATATATAATAAAGATATTTGATTCTAGAGTCCACAGAAAATCACAGAAAAATTGATACAAAACCTTTGGTGTTTTCAAGTACAGTGAATAGATATCTAAATTTGATAGAAAGTTGAATGATATGTTTGAAATTAATCCATTGTAATAAATCTTAAATGTACACAACATAAATATAATATAGTTAAATATACCAACACACACCCAAATTAAAATATTGCATGCGCACACGCACAAGCACACACCTCATTCTGGAAACATTTATGTATCAAAACGTCAAGTAGGCCACAAGACTGAGGGAAGGGGATGTTCCATCAAAACTAGATTTAATATTCACCAGGAAAGAAGAGATATTTGACATCCAGTACTTTACTCCCTTGGGAAAGAGTGATAATGTTGGAAATTAAGTATTCTTTGCGATATAATCTAGAAAAGAATAGGGATATTGAAACAGTTGAGAAACTCAATTTCAAGAGAGGAAAGAGTGCTGGGAAAATGGGACACCACAAGTGTAACTCTCATCCTGTAACTATACTAAGGTAATCACACACACACACACACACACACACACACACACACACACACACACACACACACACACACACACACACACACACACGACACCAGCTCAGAAAGCTCTAGGATTATCTCACTGTTATCCAGGTGGTATAGGTGTAGGATGGAGATGCGCAAGTAGTGTTCCAGATACTATAAATATATCAGGATCAGTAATAGATAATGTGGAATAGGAGAATAGGCCACACATAACCTACAAATTGTGTTAAAAGGCTTTAAAGTAAGTAATTATCAAAAGAAGGCACCAAACCGGGAAGGCTATGTGTAGCACCATCAAATATGTGGAATAATAACAGGGCGCTAAATATCACCAAGGATGCCAATACGAGAACAGAAACGCATAAGGCAAACGATATCAAAAGTATTAGATTTACCAAGAATTCTATCGAGGGACAAGCGACTGCGAGGGACGGTTGGAAAGCAATACACACGCTCGCCCTGGAAGTCAGGATATTCAATAAAGATATGCACGACCATAAGTAAGTAATTATCAAAAGAAGGCACCAAACCGGGAAGGATAAATAGCACCATCAAATGTGCGGGATAATCAGAGGGCGCTAAATATCACCAAGGATGCCAATACGAGAACAGAAACGCATAAGGCGAACGATATAAAAATATCTGAGTCACCAAGAATACTTTCGAGGGACAAGCGACCGCAGGGGACGGTCGGGAAACAAGACATACGCTCGTCCCGGAAGTCAGAACATTCACAACAAGGCAACAAGGATATGCACGACCGTAAGAGGAACAATGCAATTTGGACAATAAGGAGCTAGGCGGCGCTCCAAGTGACCATGAGATAAGTGAGGATGGCCAATACGCAATCTCGCCAGAGCTGTTTCCCATCGCCGGTTACGGTGGTAGGAGGACGGCCATGAGGACACACAACTCTTAAGAGTACGCAGTTTGTTACCAGTAACAGAAGACCAACAAGTCTGCCAATGAGTAAGGATGGAGGAATGAATAACTGGGTAAAAGTCGGAATAAGGAATACCTTTACGGGAGATGGGACAAGAGCGGACAGCTTCCCTAGCGGCAGCGTCCACACGCTCATTTAAAGAGAGACCAATATGGCTGCGAATCCAGCAAAACTCAACTGACTTAAATTTACTGGAAATAAGAAACAGCCAATGTTGAATCTCGACGACTACTGGATGGACCGGATTAAAGGACATGAGAGCCATGAGGGCACTACGAGAGTCAACGACAACCCACAAAGGAAGATTGACCATGAGAAAGCAAGAGACGAAGAGGATAATGAATAGCATAAAGTGAAAGCAGTGAAAATGCTAGTCTCCGGAGGTAGGCGACACATAAGTGTGGTCAGGAAAAACAACAGAGTAGCCAACACCATGTCTGCAGGCTACCAGAGTAGCCTGCAGACATAGACCCATCGGTGAAGATGGAAATGGAGTGAGAGAGTGAAGAAAAGTGTTCAAGGAAAAGACGTTTCAGAACCGTAGGAGGGGTAAAAGCTTTAGTGATATGGGTCAGGGATGTACAAAATTTAGGAAGGGGACCCTCCACAGGAAGAAGGATGAAACAATACGAGGAGAAACATTGGTAACACAAATCGAAAGTGAATCCTGTAAGCGAGATAACCGGACAGAAAGAGGCAGGTGGTGAAGAGGAACTGGAACTACAGGAGGGGTAAATGTCGAAGCACGACAGAGGTGAAAGTAAGGATGTTGTAAGGATTGTGCAAGATAGCAAAGACAGAAGCGATCACGGTGGTCCTGAAGAGATAGGAAGCCAATGTCAACATACAAGCTGAGGGTGGGAGTCGAACAAAAGGCACCGGAGCTGAGGTGCAACCCTGTATGGTGCAAAGCATCAAGACAGTGAAGAATAGGAGATACAGACGAGTAAGCAGGGCAACCATAATCAAGTTTTGACAGTAAGAGAGAGGAATGTAAAGAGAGGAGCGTGCGCCTATCCGCTCCCCAAGAAGTATGGAACAAAACCATACGTTAAGAGCCTTAGAGCATTCAACTCGGAGGTAAGAGATATGGGCCAACCAAGACAATCTAGTGTCAAAGATTAACCCCAAAAGCTTAACGGAATCCCGGTACACAAGGGGATGACCATAAAGTGACAAAGAGGGACGAAGAATGACACGCTTCCGAGTAAAAGACATAGCACACGTCTTAGACATAGAGAACTTGAAGCCATGATCGGTGGCCCAAGACAACATGGTATCAATCGCGAGTTTAAGCCACCGTTGCAGGAGATGCGAATCATCACCCTGGCAACAAAGGGTAAGATCGTCGACATAGAGAGCAGAGAAGACGGCAGAAGGAAGAGAGGAAAGAAGACCATTGAGGGTAACCAAAAAAAAGAGTAGTGCTCAGAACACTACCTTGGGGTACACCCACGTATTGCCGAAAAGAGGTAGAGAGAGTGGCACCAAGCCTCACTCGAAAGGAACGACGAGAGAGGAAGCTTTGGAAGAAGAAAAGGAGATTATTACGAAGGCCAAGAGAACAAAGTTGGGACAGAATATGATATCTCTAGGCGGTGTTGTAAGCCTTTTCTGGGTCAAAAAGGACGGCAACAACGGAGGTCTTCGCAGCAAAAGCAGTACAAATATAGACCTCCAAGTTCACCAGGACATCTGTTGTGCTGCGGCATTTGCAAAAAATAAATTGAGGAGAGAGTTGGTGATAGTGTTCTAAGAACCACATCAAACAAACGTTAACCATACGTTCAAAGAGTTTCCAGACAAAACTCGTGAGGGCAATAGGGCGGAAGTCCTGAGGGGATGTCCCAAGAGACCCTGCTTTCTGAACAGGGAGGACAACAACATCGAGCCAGTCCTCAGGGACTGACGACGATTCCCAGACTCGATTATACAGACTCTGCAAATACTGAGACGTATACGGAGGGAGATGGCGAAGCATCTTATAATGAATGTCATCAGAGCCCACTGCCGTAGAACCGCAGAGGGCCAGAGCAGACTGAAGTTCAGAGAGAGAGAAGGGATCATTATAGGGAAGGCTGAGATGGGTACGGATGGATCTAAAGGACGAGATTCAAGAACAGACTTACGAAGAAGAAAAGATTGAGGAAGATGAGAACCAGAGCTAACAGACGAAAAGTGGGAACCCAGTTCGCTCGCAACCTGCACTGGGTCCGCCACACGAGTACTACGGTGGTGAAGGACTGGCAAGACATAGGGAACGAACTTACCCGCTATCTTGCAGATATGCTTCTAGATTTGCGGCAGAGGAGTTTCGGACATAAATGGTGGAAACATAAGACTAAAAGACTTTAAGGAACTGACAAAGAAAGATCTAGAGATGGTTCTAGTTAGTAAACTCACTAGAGGATCACAAAAATCATTGTGTGGGGTGACTGTTATGCTTTCTAATTTCAAAATTACTTTAAATACATGGACAGTGAAATATTAAATAAATTATTCATGACTTTTGTGATACCAAAATTTTAATATGTAGCAGTTGTATGGTGCTCACACCTCGAAAAGCACATCGACAATCTGGAAAAGGAGCAAAAGCATGCTACTAAATGGCTTCTGGAACTGACAAACAAGTGCGTGCTATGAAGAGAGGACTGGTATGATAAATATATCAAAGCTGGAAAAGAAGGAAGAATAAGAGGAGATATGATCACTACATACTAAATAGTACTATAACAGGAATCAACAAAATTGACAAAAAGGGTTTTTTGAAACTGCAACATCAAGTACAAGAGGGATTAAATTCAAGCTAAAGATGCAAAGTTGACAAAAAAAATATTATAAAGTTCTCGTTTTTGCAAACAGAGCGGTAGACAGTTGGAACAAGTTATTTGAGAATGTGGTGGATGGCAAACATATCAGCAGTTTCAAAGAGTCATATGACAAGAGTACTGGGAAGATGGGACAGCACGATTGTAGCTCTCACCCCGTAACTACACTTCAGACATGGATGAAATTTATTTTTATAGAAAAATGAAGGCAGTAATGAGAGGCTAATATTAGACTGAAGAAGTGTTGCTAGTGGAGTACCACAGGGTTCATGATTAGCACCAGTAATGTTCATTGTCTATATAAACAGTATACCAGAAAGTATACAGAATTATATGACCATGTTTACTGATAATGCCAAGTTACTAGGGAAGATAAGAAACTTTGATGATTGTTATGCCTAACAAGAATACCTGGACAAAGTGTATAGAGTAACGCTTGGCAAATGTAATTTAATCTGAATAAATGCCATGTTATGGAATGTGGAATAAGAGAAAACAGACTACACACAACCTACAAATTATGAGGAAAAAACTTAGAATTCTGATAAAGAGCTCTAGAGGTGGTTCTGGATAGAAAACTGTCACCCGAGGATCACAAGAAGAATATTGTGTGAGGAATGCTACACTTTTCAACTTTCGAATCTCTTAATTCCTGCATGTAGATAGTGAAATATTAAAGAAATTGTGAACATTTGAGACCAAAATTAGAATATGCAGCAGTTGTATGGTACCCATATCTCAAGAAGCATATCAATTGGAAATGGTGCAAAGACATGTACAGTAACTAAATGGTTTTTGGAACTAAAAAGCAAGAGTTAAGAGGAGAGATGAGAGGTGTTCAATATGCCAAAGATAGAAGAAAAAAAAGAGAGATATGATATGATCACTAACAGGAATCGACAAACTGACAAAGAAGAACTTTTGTAAACTGCAATTTCAAGAACTAGGGGAACATACTTTTAAACTAAGGAAGCAAAGCTGCCGAAAAAACATTAGAAAGTTCAATTTTGCAAACAAAGTGGTAGATTCTTCAAACAAGTTGAGTGAGAGGGTGGCGGAAGCCAAAACCTTCAGTAGTTTCAAAGCATTATATGATAGAGTACCGGGAAGATGTGACACCACAAGCACAGCTCTCATGTAACTACACAGGTAATTACACACACACACACACACACACACACACACACACACACACACACACACACACACACACACACACACGCACACATGCGTGCACAAAACAGTGGAGACAGACTATAAGGTTTCAAATGGAGATATGATAGTGCCCAATAGGCTCGGGAACCTCTACACCAGTTGATTGATGATTGAGAGGCGGTACCAAAGAGCAAAGTTCAATCCCTGAAAGGCTTACTTTATGACATACTGTTCTTTGGTTTATCTGGGACAGATCATACTTATTTCATGTGAAACTTGCACTACAGAAATTTACCACAAGGAAATTGGATTTTGATTATAAATCCCTTTATTTATCAACAAGTGGCATCTCTTGGGTTATTATAACCTAATTAAATGATAAAAACCTATTACATGTATATATAAAATACATTTAAATAATTAGAAGAATTTTGGAGCATGTGGCACTCAAAAAATATTTATTCAAAATATGTTTGAATTTTTTTAATAATTTCTTCACATTTATTATGTTTTTCTTCAATCTTGCAAGAAATGAAATGCAAAATTAAAGGTAACTTCATCCATATTTTATGGACCAATACACCATTAGCAGAATTGAATTAATTTGAAATCCAGCATAGACTTTTTTTTTTTTAATATTTTAAACTCATTGACAAAGCACTAGCTTATCTTATTTGTCAAACATTTTAAGAATTGTGCAGTGTGGTGGCCTAGAGCCAAGAATTGTGACCCACCCAAGAGTTAATAAGTGCTCCTCATGAATTGTCATGTAGTTTATATACAAATATATTCACTCCGTTTATACAAGCCACTTCCACCCAGCCTTGTTCCTTACCATGTCTCGAGAGTTATCCACACTCACCATGTTAACCCACCTTCCTCCTAGCTTTCCTCTTCTCAAATTATCTTGAACACACTTTCTTCACCAGTCAGGTTAGGTCAGATGATAGATCAGATGATATTACATTACATTAGATCAGGTCAGATCAAATCAGGCATATGATTTAAGGTCAAAATTTACTTTGTTTCTAACTCAGAATCTTTTTTTAACCTTCAAGTATATTTCATTTACACTAATTACACACACACACACACAAATTCACTGCTCAGTGTTTACAAGTGTGTTTATAGGTCATCAAAATTTTAACTTTAACCCTTCGACTGTGCCCATCTTTATGAGACAATACCCTGGTGTGGTTACCTTGCATTGATTCCGGAGATCAAGGTCCCAACAGCCTGGTCTCTGACCAGGCCACAATAAAAAATTCCAAAATTGATTTTCTCTCTAATATACATAACCACATGCTTTCAGGATGCCTTGGGACCAAGACAGGACAAGTAACTGGTTGTGTTGGGATAAGCAGTTAGTTGTCCAGAAAATATATGGGATACTTGACAAATTGACGGGGAAATCCTCCATTATTTTATGTTATACTCATGATTATGAGAAGCTCTGAAAATTTGTGTGGGGGTGTTGGGAGTAGGTGTGGGTGTGGGCAGTGACTGTGGGTGTTGGGAGAATCAGGTGTGGATGCAGGGTGTTTCGAGTGGGAGGGAGGTCTTTGAATGTGGATGTAGATATTAGTATATGGGTGTGGGTATTTGCACAAGGCTATAGGTACTGGCATGCAGGTGTGGGTATTGTCATGTGGGTGTGGGTATTGCCATGTGGGAGTAGGTATTGCTGTGTGGGTAATGTCATATAGGTATGGGTATTACCATGTGTGTGTGGGTATTGCCATTTGAGTGCCTGCATACGAGTGCCTGCATACAGGTGCCAACATGTATGGGTGTTGTACATAGGCATGTACAGTGGACATTTTTGGTTGCTTTAACGTCAATCTTACATCATCCACTGATGACATTTGATGTTAAAGCAACCAAAAAGAGCCACTGGGTAAAAAGTGTGTGAGTGGTGTCGCTGTGAGAGTGGTGGATCTTACACATCTTCGGTAAACTACAGATGGACACAACTGGTACGAGCCCACAGGTTTACAGTAACCCTAGTTGGGGAGGGATCGGGGAGGGGTGGTTAATGGTAGGAGGGTTTGAGGTGGTGCGGAACATGCTTGCTAACGTAACAAATTGTAAATAACAAAACAAACTTTATATTTGTTTGGTTATTTATTCATTTATATATTTACAAGAAAATATGGGGGTATGACAACTTAAGGCATATGATGTTACATCATCCTACAGCAGGTGTTAACAGTCATATGGAGCGAGCTGTGGAAGGGGGAAGGGTTGAACAGGAATGAGACATGTAATCATCATCTGCTTGTCCAACATTGTCTCTGGCAGTCTGTGCAGCCTGTCCAGCCTGAGAGTCGGACAAGACTGATGAGGTACCCTCAGATGTAGAGTACTTGTACCACTCCCACACTCCACTAAATCACACATTTTTTATTTGGACCGACTGCTCGTCTCACTAGTTTATTGCACAATTATATTTGGACAAACCTAAAATGAGTAACAGGCATATCAAGATAAGAGGTGTCTGGAAAGGACGTAGTTGTCTGTACAGAATTGTTAAAATGAATTCTCTGACCATGGAAACATTAACAAAATTTATGTGACTTACTTTAGCCTCCAGGAGTAAGGAATCATGATGATGTCACAGTTCACGTGTTCATGGAGCAATTGTCCAATGGAGGTTACCCTGGGCCAGGCATGGGGGCAGGAGTTACCACAAAAATAATTTTTACATATTTATTTCATTGTCACTGGTGTGTCTTTTTCACTTTTTTTTTTTTGCAGTAAAATTATTCAATAGAAATTGAATAGAAATTCGAGAAATTTATATAATAAAATGTGTGGAACATTCGTATGCTCAAATATATTCATGTCACTAGTATGCGCACCATTTTATATTCTTCGATAACGTTTCATATAATACATATAACCCCAAACACAATGTTTTTCGTGTTATTATATGTAACTTGTGTATCCATGTAACTATCTATATTTTATACACCATTATGAACCATTAAGCAGTTCTAGTGGGTATAGTAATAATGAACCAGTGATCACAGTTCATCCTAAACCCACATAGTTTGCATAAAGTTGTAACTGTACACATTGAATAAATTATATATATATTTTTAGTATTTTTAATGCTTTTACTATGTTTTCAACTGTAATGAGGCATTGGGATTTCAATAATGTTATTTATATCACAGAATGTGCAAAACATAGGTATGCACAAATATACAGTATTTTTGTCACTACAGTAATATGTGCACAATATATTTTTTGAACAGTAAAAACATACTTTTTTGCACTTTTTGAACACTGTATACACATAATTTATAACTACATTTTTATGCACCATTACATACCACTAAGCAGTTCTGGTGGAGGTGGTTTATTTATTTGATGTAATTGTGCTTTGAAATCTAAACAAAGCATGGCACCGCACGCAAGTCAGTTACTGACACCACCTAATAATGCAGTGCCTCCCGATATACTGCACATACCGCTAACTATCCATAACACTCCTATTATCAAAATCCTGAATCTGAATCATTTTACAAAATTCATTTTCTAAAAGAACAAGGGGGGTCCAGTTCCATGATACATACACACACCAAGCTGTGGCTATGTGCTGTCTGCCCCATGCTGTGAACATCATAACCAGCATTGTATTTACTGATATCTGAACCATGTACATAGACTGGTTGACCAGGCTAGCAATGAGGAGGGGGAACCTGGTCGAGGACTCGGCCGTGGGAATGCTAAGCCCTGAAATCACCTCAAGGTAACCAGTCAGGATTTTCTATGACACTATCATTAATCATAGTTATTTATTTATTATAATTTTTAAGTGATGGTGTGGACATGAGCTGAAGTGATGTGAGCTACTGCTGCATGTCCTACTCATGGTTGCACTCTCAACACTCGGCTCCCTAACATCCAAGATGAGTCTCCATGATTTTTTTTCCCCAAGATGGTACCCATTTACTGGGGGCTCGAGCCCTGTGTGCTCACAGGAGTTTTAAATTTCATGCAGTACATTAAAAGATCCCTCAATGTCTTGAGCAGGTGTGATCATAAATGGTGTGAATGTCCCTGATTGTCATGATCATATGAAGGGTTAAAGGTTTTGGTTGCAGATATAGATCCAAACTTTTTAAAGCTGCTGTTGAGCCATGCAATGCATCGCCTTAACTGTGGCTGGGCATCGCCACTGATCGGTCTTCTCGTACTCCATTATCATGGCTGTACTCTCCCAAGTTTGTAAGAAGTATAACAAACTGTGCATTAATTCTTATCAACCATGATATGCATATACAATGAAAGTGTTCTTATTTATTATAATTCTACCACTAGGGAAAGTCTATGTTCACTTTGTTAAAATTTGATTTTTATGTTTGAATGATCTATTGCTAAACAGAATGGAAACTAGAACAAGTTTGTTAAGAGAGATGACAATATTTTAATTGCATCTTTATTAGGCTCTTTGTCTCATATAATTTGTGAAGAGCCTTCATATTTATCTTTAAAAATAATAACTTAAACCCAGTTCCATAAAAAAAAAAAAACATAGCTTTCCCTCTTCACAACTTGAAACAGTACCTCATTATTGTTTTATTTGCCTCTATTTTTTTTTCATTTGATAACTAAGTAACTAAGTTTTCATCTTCAGTACATGGGGGCTGAAAGATAAAGATGCCTTCAGTAGGTGGGGCTGAATGATAAAGATGCCGTCATCTCAGTCATTAGAATCGTTGACACTGTGACAAGTCATTTGCTGCTTTTTTCTGAGGAGCCTCATCTTTGTGGTCTGGAATGTCTTGAGGCATGGGCATGATCTGCAATTCATGTATTAACTGTAAATATTTGCATATACACTTAAAAGTTTGTCTCATTAAACAATATAAAGGAGCAAGAGTAAATATAGCAATAAACCTGTTACTATTACATATTTGCCATGTTACAACTAAACTACATAAATATACCACTTTTCTACTAAAATTGCCCAGTAATATAACAATACAATTTTATTTATATCAACCCATCCTCCTGTTTAGATAATACCTACAGTATTATGATGGTCATCAATAGTAACAAATTCATATGTACTTAGCTTTTAGAAAGTAGTATACTGACTAGTACGGAATTCTTTTAAAATAATTGACGCTAAAAAACAAATAGGTCTATCTATCTAAAATTCCTGGGTCTAGTATAGTGCACACATGTACTATATTAGGCCCCAGATATCATGCATAAGGCCTAGGAAGGTTAGGTTAGTTTAGATTGTCAAAGCAACACAAGTAAAAAAAAAAATAGTTTTCCTGGTTTGTTGAACTCAATAGTTCAAATTTCTACTTTCTAATTTTGTTGCGGTCCTCATCATTACTATAAGTACTGTACTGCCAAAACAGGAGGATGGGCTGATTTACACACAGTATAAGTTTATAATGAATAAATACTAAATCCACACATTAAACACGTGAAAAACAGTGCTATGGTTCAGTCTAACCTCTACCCACATTGAAACATGCTCTCTACCCAGTGTATATCTGTCCCAGACCATTACCATACATACATAAACTGAGAAAAAGAACATGTTCTCCATTATCAAACACTAGCTCTCAAAACCCTTCCCAATCGCCTCACAATTACCTCCCCACTACCACCAGTTCACCAGGTCCCCTGAACCTGGTGTGACTAAGATTTACATGCTAATAATAATTTCTCAGGTCCAAGGACGCCATTCATGTGCCCATCTGTAGTACCAGGCAAACCTCTCTGAAGGTAGTCATGCAAAATGTCAAACAAGGAATGAAGTTAGTAAAACCCGAGAGATCGATAATGTACTGCAGATTCAGCAAGTCCCACATGGGGACAGGAAAGAGATGGGACACTCACCACAAGTGGGGTTAACTCTACCACCTCAGAATCTAACTACTTTGAAATGAATAAAAGGAGTTGCAGGGTGGACTGCTGGACCTGGACTCTTCAATGCCAAAGGATGGATTGAGGACCACCACCATTGCAGGCCCTGGAACACCATCCAGAAAATGCTTGGACCCAAATATCGTGGGTCCAAGAACTGGCAAAACGGGTTCGGCACCGACTTTCCGGGTTCGAAAGAGATGAAAGCCTGGTCAAAGACCAGGCTTTCATCTCTCTAACCTTTCATAATTTCATCAACGTCCCCGAGACCAGGCCACAGGGATGTTGATCCCCAAAATCAACTCAAGGTAACAGCACCGTGAAAGTGGCAATCTACAAAAGGTCCAGCACAAGAACTCGCAAACAAGGCACTCCTTTTTATGAAACATGAACACAGCACTGGCTAGGAGGAGCAAATGCCAGATTAAGTGCTACGGCCTGAGAATCTGGAATTTCAGGATGCTTATCCTACCAAACAGTGATGCCCATACCCTAGAAGTTCACCCCAAGCAGCAGGGAAGGACCTCTGCTGCAAAAGATGATGACTGAGAGGCTGGAAGGCAATGTCTGATACAACTGAACAAACAGCTGCTTCAGGAAACAGAAGAGAGAAATGGGAGGGAGACAATAGGAAAAGGAACTAAGTTGAATATAAGGTATGGGCTTGCTTGTAAACATAGCTTGCTACATCAGTACAGTATATAGCTCACTTGTAAACCAACCGAGCCAAACGGAAGTTTGCAACTGCCTCCTGAAGGACAGGAGTGAGCATCCCTATGAAGCCACAATGGCAGACAACAGGGCTTTGATGCCCCCAGCATCAAAGCAAAGGCATCTATGTTGCCCCCAGAGTGGATTTAAGTGTAAGAAAGGGACCTTGCAGGAAGGCTACCTTTCAGATCTACTGCCAGTAAACCAAACAGCACATGTGCAGAATTAGTCAATGATCACAGTGCGAGAATGACATTCTCTAAAAAGATGTAAACTACTAAATATATTTTAAAATACTACTCCAAGCACACTTTGTGACTGCAAAGTATGTTGAAAAAATTAAGTGTTAAATGTGGAAAACCAGTTGTAAACAAAATTAAATGAAAAATAAATAGATGGGGAACCAGAAAAAAAGCACTGGAAATCTTCAGGGCAGCAGTGTAAACAATGCACAAAGATTTGTCCAATTCTCTCTGAGCAGCAGTGCTGCGAGGACATCCTTCCCACTTTTTGGTTCAAGTTGGAGTGATTTGAACTCCAGTACACCATGAACCCAAACCCAGCAAACTGGGAAAGAACCAGATACCTGGCTAGCAGACAAGCGGACTAGCTGGGATCTCACATCAGCTAGTCATCAAGGAAGGCCATCACTTGAACAGCTAACAAACGAAGATGGGCCACCAAGACCTGAGTGAAACAAAAAAAAATGAAAGGTGCCTAGCTCAGCCTAATGTGAGAACCCGAAAGCAGAAAACTTGTTGCCCCACCACAAAACCACACCTGAAATGACCCAACGAGGGCAAGGAGAGTGAACCCTGTCCCGGTTGCCCCGAACCTCTCGAAGGAGTCAGGGGGCCTTCCAACTGTAATGCAGGCCACAAGAAATTACCTGAAGGCTCTCAAATTGTGGGACGAAGAGTAGGCAAACTGAGCTAGCAAAATCCCCCTTCCCCACTGCCCTGTCAAAGAGGCAAATTGCGAAAGGGCCGGTGCAAACCACGAGAGCAATCACTGTGCTGACCAGATAAAGAGGACGAGGCTCAAGGATGCTCATCCAACCCAGCTGTGGGTACCAAAGAGGATACACCTTGACCAACAGCAGACAATGCCGTGGCCTGACCAAAATTCCATGAAAGGTGAGACCGACCCTCACAAACACACATGGCAGCCCCAGGGCGACAACCAACGGTCGCACCCAACAAAACTGAGAACAAAAAGGTGAAGTAGAAGTGAGAGCCAGGGCCCAGGCAGAGTCCAAAGACTGGGCCAGCACGGCATGCCAACACATGAGATGGGAGGTGAAAACATGAAAACCATCTCCCTCAGGATCAGCTTAACCCTTAGACCACGCATATTACCGCAAATATAGGGGGCATAGTAGTGAAAAATATTCAAATTATGTAAAGATAACTTAAAAATGTTAAACAAATCTCCAACCTATTGGCTTCAGCGTCGTGAAACTTTCATCAAAATACTTCAGAAATTGATTTTAGACAAATTTTTGAAAAATAAGAATGTTTTTTTGATAAGGAGAACAGCTCCTAATAACTGGAACTGAAGGATTATGCAGTAATAAAGAGATGCAAGCACCTGTCCGACGCTCAAAAAAGAAAAATAGTAGTAAGAAGTGTCCACAAAGTGGATATACAGTTGGTGCCTTTATATCATTGCTGAGTAATACATAATAACAAATACTTAATAATGAATAACTGTTAATATGATCTATTTTATTATATATCATATAAATACATTGTCCAATGTTAATATATGTTACTCTCATCAATGTCCCAAAAATATTTTTTTTAAGATCTTAGTTTTTTTCCTCAATTGTTTATTATCTGATTTTGTTGTAACCTTTACATACTGGAGAATGCATATGTTTTCATAACTATTTGAAGATAGAATGAAATTGGTCAACAAATAAATCAGTCAACTCGCAAAACTTGGGACACTTAATTTTATGGGGGCTGATTTTTTCTCTGATTTCAAACTATTTTCTTTGTCTCTTTAGGTTGTTTTGATGATTAGGGACCATATTAGGGCTATTTTAACTTATATAAAGTATACCCTAAATATATCCCCTAAATCATTATAATTATTATAATTATCCTTATATTTTGTGTTTTTTGGGGGTTATTTTTTTTTTTACTTCAACAGATATTGACCTACAACTTTCACATATTTGGGTACTAATGCCAAATAATATTTATTAAAACATACAATTAAATTAACGAATTAAAACTACCTTTATTCATTGTTGATAACTTCAATTATCTCGGAAACCAGAGTTTACACTTTGAATGGCTTCTAAAATTCCAGTTATTAACCAATTCTCACTATTTTGACATGGTGTGCTCAGCTGTCTGTTCTACAATCCTATCAGAATGGATTTTTCATAAACTTTAGACATTTGGAGATCATTTTTTTTTGGTCTAAATTTGCCGCATATTTCAAATGCCCAATTGACGATTTTTTTTACAGTAAATTATACTGAAAACCTATATTCTAATTTGATGAAAATGAAGATCATATGCTATTCTGAGAGAATAATGACATTAAATGAACAATTAATGATACATGAAGTTCATATTTTTTTATTCTGAATTGAAAATCTGAAGTGTTCAATACTCAATTTTAAAATTAATTTTGATTATCTTGTTTTTCAAGTTATGCTGTAATCATTTAGACAAAGTTGGAGCATTTGCCTAGTTGATAATGCTAAAAAAATTGGAACGTGTTTGTGCAAGTTTTAAAAACTTATGTTAAATTATTTTTTGTCAAATCATATATGTATGAGTCTAAGATTTTGTCAAATCATATATGTATAACAGTCTAAGAGTTAAGGAGGGCAATTGACACAGAAGCAGAAGAGATCAATAACACCTGCAAGAGGAGCATGACAACGTCATCCAAGAACCAAGCAGAATGAAGTTCTAGATAGCTTCTGTTGTGCTCAAGAAACACAACACAAGCCAAGCGTGAGTGGGCATGGAGAGCGTCAGCAACCAAAGCAGCCGACAGGAGGGAGAACTGAAGCATGCAGCTAGCTGCACAAGACCCAAAGCACAGGGAAAGGTAGGAGCAAAAAGGCACACAAGGAGGGTTCTGAAAAGAACCCCCAAAAACCTGCAACACAGAAGACACTTCCCAAAAGTCAAAAGGTTAACAAAGGACAGTTTGGTGGTCAGGACGACTCTTGAAACTCTTAACGCACCCAAGAAGGGGAGGAAGAACCAAACCCGAAAGAAGCTGGGTTCATAACACAGGTAGAAACTAGGTTGCGCAGTGGATATGCATGAAAGGCAACCCAAGTCCCTTCCGGGGAACTTGGGAGTAAAGAAACCTCTGGAAGGATGAAACCAATGAGCCCGAAGGCACATGAAAACGAAGGGAGAGGCTTCAAAAGAAGATGCTTGCCGAAAAGACCCAGAAGCCACAGTGTGAGCGTGAGATTCAACTGTTTCCACACCCAAGCTGGAAGAAGGCAAACCCATAACAGCCCAAGCCACATACCCAGGCCCAAGGGGGCCTGACAGCTGAGTGAACAGCATTTCAAATTCATAGATCTGAGGTCCTGGGTTCGATCCCTGGTGGAGGCGGAAACAAATTGGCAGAGTTCCTTTCACCCTGATGCCCCCTGTTACCTAGAGGTAAATAGGTATCTCCCAGGTACCTATTTACTGCTAGGTAAATAGACAGCTTCCCAAGGGTAACAAAAAAGAGGCCTGGTCGTCGAGGACCGGGCCACGGGGATGCTAAGCCCCGAAATCATCTGAAGATAACATCCTGAGCTGAATCCTGCTTCGATCTCAAAACCCTCAGACGTTTCAGAACTGAAAGTAGAGGCGGGGGAGGTGGGGGGAGGAGGTGAACCACACACTGGGGGAAGGAAAAGGAGAAAAGGAGGTGGAACCACAGCTGAAGTAACCAACACCTTAAATCCAAGACCCTAAACACCAAGCAGAGCAAATCCAAGACATCCAACCAGGAAAATAACAGAATGCTGCAAAACTGAGAACCCTAAGTGTAAGCTAGGTTAACCTAATAAAGTCTAATGGCTATACCCCAAAACACAAGGGTAAACAAATATGAAATCCCCAAAAGGGAGAAGAGTGAAAAACCCAGAGCCCCAAGGACCAAACCGCTGAGAATGAGCAACTAGGGAAAACGTAGCACCATCCAGATAATAATTGGAGACCTACCACAGTATACTGATTAAGTTAGGAGAACCACAGTGTGCCCCACCAGCAGAAAACACTCCTAATCTGAGGAAAGACAGGCAATCACAGACCACCAGTTTAACAGAATGGGTGAGGGCAACTCCAAGCAAGGAGACCCTCGAAAGAGTGTGTTTCGAACACGCTAGGGAAGAGAAACCTGACCATACAAGGGCAGCACTTAAGAAGTGCACAGGGATGATAACCTTAAGCACATGCAGCTCCAAACACTCTTGAACTCCTGGCTCACACTACACAACAGTGTTAAAGAGCAACCTAAAGGAAAGACCACTTGGCTAAAACAGGAGACTGGAGCCAGAGCAAACCGAGAGGGTGCAAGCACTGTACTGCATCAGCTTAGGAATTGGCAGTGGAGGGAGCCAGCTGGCCTGCCCTGCCTCCCTCCTCACCCCTAATGCAGACAGAACCTTAATAAGGAAGGTGGCGTGTTCTAGCATGTGCAGGTTTCACAAATTTTCAATGGTTTATGTTGTTGGTGGAGTTCTTTTGGCAGTTTTGAGGTTGTGGTCTCGTTTCTAACTATGCAGTGGTCTCTTTTGTTTTGTTGACATTTTGGGTGCTTCCCTGGTGGTAGCAGACATGAATAACTGGAAATGTAATGTTTTCATAGGGCCACCACAAGGGGAGCCGGTCGGCTGAGCGGACAGCACGCTGGACTTGTGATCCTGTGGTCCCGGATTTGATCCCGGGCGCCGGCGAGAAACAATGGGCAGAGTTTCTTTCACCCTATGCCCCTGTTACCTAGCAGTAAAATAGGTACCTGGGTGTTAGTCAGCTGTCACAGGCTGCTTCCTGTGGGTGGAGGCCTGGTCGAGGACCGGGCCGTAGGGACACTAAAAAAGTCCTGAAATCATCTCAAGATAACCACTCCCTGCGCCTCTCTGAGGAGACCAGGTTTGGGCTCATGGTCCCTGGTAGGCCAATAAGAACTCTGCAACTGATGGAACCTAATAGTATGGAACTGTATCAGTGTAATAGCTTCAGGTAGCCTGAAGGTGGCTACCCCCAGAATAGAACAGTGTGGAGCAGCTGCCTGACAGGGAAAAAGAGAAAGGCACATTGCAAAGGCGTATGGGAGGTGGGGTGAATGAGTTGGCACTAATTTCATGATTTTCGATCGTTTGTTGGCATAGCTTGGGGAAGTTCTTTGGTGGTTCTTGAGGCTGCAGTCTTGTTTGAAGCCAGCAGTTGGTTTGTTTTGTTTTGCTGACTTCCTGGGTGAATCCCTGGTGGTGGCAGACATGTATAAATTTTATAGAAATTTTACCCAGGTGCCACCAGTCTTTGTGCCTCTGTAAGAGGAGCTAGGTTCTGGCTTGTGGTCTCAGGTAGGCCAATAGAACTCTGCAACTGATGGGATCTAGTAGTATGTCTCACCATCAGAGCTTCAGGGAATCACAAGGGGCTACACCCAGAAACAAGGACTTGAAGAAGCAATCCCAGACCAAATAAAAAAAAAAAAAAAATCCACAAGCTACAGTAATTCCAATACGACTTTTTAGAATGTAAATTTAAATTCATTAGGCACTTTATGATGAATGAAGCTTGTGTGGAGAACATGCAAGAAAATATGGGGGTGGGCCAAGAGTACACTAACCTCCTTAATCCTTAGTGTGCTGCTGCTGGACAAACTTAACTATTCAAGTCAGTGAAAATGATGAGTGTATTCATAACCAAACTTACTATGCTGTGTGCTCACAAATATCTATCACATTACTTTTATTTAGGTATGTGTTAATTACAAATTCTGATGGGAAGCAAATTTATTGATTACATTGTAAAATCAGTAACTTTAGCAAAAAACATAGGAGTATTGGTCTGTGCAGGTACAGTGCTGAAATTATCAACGTACATTTGTAATTTCACTGGGCATGTCACAGTGCAAGTTAAGGGGCATGTCACAGTGCAAGTCAAGGGGCATGTCACAGTGCAAGTCATAGACATATCACAGTGCATATTTCACACATGCAGAGCTATTATTATTACCCAGTAAGCCACATTTTGCTATACAACAGCATATTTAACAATATCTTGTTATAATGAAATACAGTACAAATAATAACAATATACAAAGTAATGTTGACCAAACAACACACCAGAAAGTGAAGGGACGACAACGTTTCGGTCCGTCCTGGACCATTTTCAAGTCGATTGTGATGAGGGAAAGAGGCGAAGGACAATAAATAGGTAAGAGAGAGGTGAGGAGAAGAAAATCTTAAGAGGAAGAAAAGCAAGGCAAAAGGTACGAAAGGTAAGGTGTAACAAAGGGGATAGTAATAGAAATAAAAACACAAGAACAAAGGTAACTGCAGAAGGTCTATTGGCCAATACAAGGCAGCTCCTATTTATAACCACCCAATAAGAAGGGGAAAGTAATTGGAATAAGAAGGGGATAGTAATAGGAATAAGTAAGGGATCATAAGAGAAAACAAGGGAAAGAAAATGAAAGAAGGAAAGAGAAAAAGATAAATGGAAGGGTAAGCTTATGTTAGATCATGTTTGATGGAAAGTTTAGAGCATTTGAGTATACACTGTGAAAAGGAAGAGCCAACAGCAACAAAGTCAGGACTCAAGTTCATGTTGGGTATGTTGTGTATTAGAGCCGATTCAACAAGACGGCGTCTGTGTAGTAGAAGCAGGAAAGATTATTTTTCTTATTTTTCACAGAGTGAAAGCATCACATCATCATTGATGCATCACTCTAAAGTGATGCATCAATGCGAAAATCCAGCGATCCAACTCCTACGGATTTTCTCAGATACATCACGCTAGTGAGATTACTTTGTGTATTGAAAGAGGAGCATCAGAGGTAGAGCATTCCTGGATGACAGCCAGAGTGCATGGGGAGGGGGGGGGGGGGAACTTTGTGAAAATCCTGGTCTGGCTTCAGTGGAAGCCTCAGGAAACCCTTGAGTTCAGTAGAACTCCAGGTTGCAATCCTTTTACCATGTCATGTTCTAGTTGACTAGGGGGTGTGAGTCGGAACACCCACCCCATAGGTTCAAATCCTTATCATGGCTCCTATGGATTTTCTCAGTAATGTCATTAATATCCAGAAATGTTCAAGCCTTAGAAACTTAAGACGATTGACAAGTGAAGAAATAAAACGTGCAAAATTTTATTACTGTTCCACAGCTTGATAGTACAGTATTACAAATACAGTAATTATAAATATAAAAGTATAATAATGAACTAAAAATAATTTAAATATGGCATTACAGTATTGTTTTTTCACAAGAAACTGCTGGATTGAAATATGAATGAATATTATCTCCACAAAAAATACTTACTGGGTATATGAAAATCTTTAAATTTATTAATAATTTGCAATGGACCTATTCAGAATTTGGGTGAATATCAGGGTCTGAATTAATGAAACTTATGAAACTTTTCTTTACCGTGTTCTTGGCGGTTACGTTGCAATTCAACAAAATGTTTACAAACGCCGATCTTCCTAAGACCACCCCTTCAAACCATAACACCCCTGGAGCACTTATAACTTTATGTAAACCATACATAAGCCACATTTTCTCAACTACACAACTGGGACCAGGAATATTTCTTATGGCGAGTCCCTCTTGCTAGCTATATACTGTATGCTCTGTGTCTAACTCATAATAAATATGTATTTTATGAAAAGACAAAAATTATCACAGCAAGATATTATGGCAGTAGTCATTAAACACTATCGCCCACTTTGGACACCGCCTCGCGTCCACTTTTTTTCTCTCAAGTCCTAGCCGTGGACTGTGCTTGCATCCAATACAAAAAATAGTTGTATAAAATTCATTTTTTATCCGATCGACTTGGGGATAGTTTCAAAATGAGCGCCTTTAGAGAGTGCACAATTTGATACCAAAATGAAAGATGTAACACAAAATGATGTCAAAACACTTGAAAGATTATAAATACATTTTTGGTCAAAATTTTAAAAGATTTGTTAAAATTCTATTTATTGTGCTATTATTATGGGACTAGTTTTAAAATGTGTGCCTTTAGATTGTGAACAATTTGATAACAAAATGAAAAATTTAACACAAAAATTTATGTCAGAACACTGAAAAGATATAAACAATTTTGATGATGATGAGCGTCCAAAATTAAAATATTTCTTAAAATTCTATTTATTGCTCTATTATTATGAGACTAGTTTTAAAACATGTGCCTTTTTATTGCGGACAATTTGATGCCAAAACGAGCAACGTAACACGAAAATTTATGTTATCAAACTGAACAAGTATACAC
>NC_091159.1:43522099-43554599 GCF_040958095.1 Procambarus clarkii | reverse complement strand
GCAAAGCAAGGCAAGGAGAGAAAAATTGTGACAAAACAACCACCAAGCAACTTCATACTGCTGTTGTGACAGAAGATGTGGGGGAAACACCAACAAACCAGTTACCTGCTCACCGTACAAATGGGGAGAGATGCATCAGAAACTTCAGACATGAAGAGCGAAAAACCCTGGAGGTCAAACCAATTAAATAAATTGTAGGGTCAATCTGTTGAAACAAGCAGGGCCACAGGATAACAACTGGGTTTAGACACTGCGAAAAATGACAGAATCAAGACTGGGGTGCCCATTAAGGAGCCAAAAGGATCACCCTCCCCAAGTACAACTTCACACCGGGCAGCACTCAGAACAACTGAATTGGAGGAAAAAGGTAAACGCACTCCACCTCAATTATGCCAGTCAAATGGCATCCACCATTTCTTTCATGGTGGATGCCAACTTCTCGGGTAGAAAACTACCCGAGAAACCATGTTCGTCGTTACCGGGAATGTCTACATTGCTAGCTGAATACAGAATCATGTGTAACACTTATCCTGTTTCAGAGTCACAAAGAACAAAGAATTTCAATCCAAATCCGTTTCGTTTGGAGGGAATATACTGCTTGAATGAAACACGTCCTTTGAAAAACACAAGGGATTCGTCAATCTCCAGCTACTGTGCTGGTATGTAAAAATCTCTGAACTTTCCAATCATTTCATTCATATAGTACCTCACTCACCAAAGTCTATCATCCTCTGTCCAGTCCTCATTACTTGCAAAAATGCAGACACTTGAGGAGTATCTGAAACCTGTCTCGGGACATATATTTCCTGAAGAAAGGTGTTGGAATAGTCAGATCATTGCTCCAATAATCTGTGATAGCATGTTTGGCACAGTGCTTTATCAACATACATATTGCTAAAAACACATACATTTCACCTACAGTGGTGGTTTTCCAACGATGCAATCGTGAAAATTCTGTTATCTCTTTTCCAATGAGATGAGCAGCATGAAGGTTCATTTGGTGTACAATATATTCCACGAGCGGCTCATCATAGAATGTAGTAAAATAATCCAATTCACACATGTCCTCTCCATTATCAGGGAAAAGCTCTGTAATCCCAACGTCTTTATTGTCAAAGGCAGGAATTCGAGGAATAAAACCAGCACCATCACTCCACACTAGTACACCTGGTGTCCTGCGAGACGCAACAGGGGCACGACGGCGAGGAAGCGATGCAGACCGTGGACCAGGAGCTGAAGCCTGTCTACGCACAGTACGACTGCTACGTGCACACAAGGTGGAAGCACGTGAACATGAGGCTCTTGGTGCCTCGTTGTTCCATGTGGTGGCGCTTGACTGGCCGAGACGCTGCTGACACAACAAATTCTCACCCAGTAACACCACTGGTACTGGCACCAGGCTTGGTAACGCTATACTCTGATTCTTCACTAAAACCAGAAAAAGAGTCACCTTTCTCTGACTCATCACCCAAAATATCCTCCGACTAAATAAGCACAGGAACTGTGTGGTCATGGGTGAATTGGAGTAGACACTGGGCGAGGTGGCATAGGTGAGTGTATAGGCCTCGCCATGGGAAGCGGCTGTATCTCAATTTCACTGTGCTACTATTATTGGTCAATTGTGTGTAGTCCCTATCATTGTCAGAGTCATCAAAATCACTTTCATCACCATCAGAAAATAATTAACTAGTTATTTGCTCTCGGGTGAGCGAGTGATTGTGTGGTGCGAGCCTGGGAGGCGTTAGGCCGTGCGCTTGACATGGTGGCTGCTGGGCAACTGATGCCTCCCACGCGATGGTAGCATGAGCTGGATTTTTTTACAAAATGGTGGCTGTTTACTATAGCCCCTGGGCAGCATATGGGGGGGGGGGCCCCCTCTATCCCGTGGGACATTCAAATCTTGCACGGTACTCCAAAACATCATATGATGTGGAGTGCAAGTTATTGCAAGTTACTCAACCCATCATATGATGAGTTGTGCAGTTTAAGGGTTAAGGGCTAAACTCTGACTTCAATCAGAACCCCTCAGATGCTTCAGAGCCAGAACCCAGGGAAACCAGAAGCAGGGCAACTCACACTTACAGGGGAAGGCAGAGATGATGCAGACTTAGTCAAGGTGGAGTTTAACTCCAATTCAACTTATGATGTTGAAGGACCCAATTCTGGGTCCTTCAACATCATAAGCCTCTGGTCCATAACAGGCCACACCATAGACCTTTGGGGGGATTACCAGAGCATAACATCAACTAAACAAGCAGAAACCTAAGCACTGGGGGACCACTCACCAGAAGAAAAGTAACCAAACAAATCAAAACAACCACAAAACAAATGGAGACTGCAACACTCAATATAAACAATCACAAGAACCCTAGCACAACTAAAAAAAAAAAAAAAAAAAAAACACCCCTAACCTTACAACCAAATCAATACTTCCCCAGCAAAAGGCCCAGAGGAATCCAATACCTGTATTTGTAATCACCTCAAGGTGAGGCTTTCCACTCCAGTGCCCTGGCCTTTCAAGGGCAAACTCCCCCACATACCAGAGAAGATAAACGACTGTGCAAGGCCAGGGTTAGTGGGCACCCAGGGAAGGAAAACCCCTGAGTGCACGCATCCCAAAATACAATGAAAACAAAACCTCCATACCATGCCAGATATGAAGGTAACATTGAAATTAGGTACACAACAGGAAGGAAATGGCCCCTTCAGGACAAAGTACAACGATGGCTAGCACTTAGATTGAAGCAGCGGGGCTTGTCCACAACTGGTGGACTGAAGCACTACTGGTAGACCCATGCACCATAACATCAGCAATAGAACTGGCTGGTCAGGAGTCTGCTGCAGGCTGGGGCTGGCCGTCTGATGGCAATTGGTATTGATGAGATTCAAGCAAGTTTGAGTGAATCCCTTGTTCTGTGTGAGGTATTTGCCAAGTAGTTGGTCTGTTTTTAGGCTTCATTTTCTAAAACTCCCCCAGTTGTCCATAAAGCTTTGCTGACTTTCTGGATGCTTTCCCGGTGAGGTGGAGAATCATCATTCGCTCTTTGCACTTCTGAATGGAGGCCATGTTCTGCTCTGGTCCCCAGTGGGCCAAACAGAACTTCCACAACTAATATGACCTTTTAGTAAGTAACAATCTCAGCAACATAAGTCATTTAATTCTTAAAAACAAATTTAATGACATTTTTGAGAAAGATCAATAACCAAATAAAAAACGAAAATGATACATTACACAAGAACTGTCATTTTCAAGCACATTTACACTGGGTGCAAGGAATGCAATTACTGTCCTAAAGTTTATTCAGCCACATTAAGCTCCCTTAAATACTACATATTAATCACTAATAAGTTCATAATAATTATCAACACAAACAATAAACAGTGTTTTACCTATAATCCAACCATGGGTGACCCCAAGCAAAATCATTGTTGGATTATTATCAATCGATGATTCAGAACTGAACTTTGTGGAACTGTGTGTTGTCTAGGAATAAGAAGAGCAAAGATATTCCTGTTTGGAGTACCAAATGGGCTCCCACCACCACTAATCTTTGGACACATTTTCACAATATAATCTCCAATATCTGTGTTATTGTTTATTTTCAATAAAAAGTTTTTAAATAAAACCTACACTAAATAATGAAAAATGTTAGACAAGTAGAGCCTAAACCCACGTGGACATTTCAGTAGCCTGGGACATGTGTACCTTGGACATCCAGACCTTTACTTTACTTGTGTCAAGTGAAGGAGAGCAAGAATTAGAGGTTGCATGACATGATGCCTCTGCCATTTCACTACTCTTTTCTCTAAGTAGATGAGTATCATGCTGAAATTGAAGGAAGTGCAATTTTAGATTAACGTAAAATTTAATTTAAATATTATAAAACCAGCGTTGAATGTAATGAAATGCCAGTTTCTGGGTAAGTCCTGGAGGCTCGCCGAGTCTATAATCACTGATTAAGTGCCATGCCGTACTACCTAGTATCATCAGTTGCAGCGTTCTTTTTGCCTAAAGGGATCCACAAGCCAGAACCTGGCCGCCTCAGGGAGGTGCAGAGAACAATGGCCTGTGGTCACTTTACACTTAATGTTATCATCTTTACCATCACCAGGGAAGGAACCCAGAAAGATATACAAATCAAAACAAACCACTGCATGGTTTAAAAAAAAAGCTCTCAAAATGTCAAAAGAATTCCCCAAAATAAAAGAAACAACCAAAACATGGTGAAACTAGCCCCCGCTAGTTAGCTTCACCTCTTTGTTGTGGGGAAGGGGAAGCCAACCCAGGGAGGCATGGATGACAGGCTTTATAAATATATAAATATATAAATATATATATATAAATAAACAGTATATATATAAATATATATATATAAATATACAGTATATATATAAATATATATATATATATATATGTCGTACCTAGTAGCCAGAACGCACTTCTCAGCCTACTATGCAAGGCCCGATTTGCCGAATAAGCAAAGTTTTCTTGAATTAATATATTTTCTCTGATTTTTTTCTTATGAAATAATGAAGCAACGCATTTCATTATGTATAAGGTTAATTTTTTTTTATTGGAGTTAAAATTAACGTAGATATATGACCGAACCTAACCCACCTTACCTAACCTAACCTAACCTATCTTTATAGGTTAGGTTAGGTTAGGTAGCCGAAAAAAGTTAGGTTAGGTTAGGTTATGTAGGTTAGGTAGTCGAAAAAACATTAATTTATGAAACTTGGCTTATTAGGCAAATCGGGCCTTGAATATTAGGCTGAGAAGTGCGTTCTGGCTACTAGGTACGACATATATATATATATATATATAAATACATTTATATACACTTCATATCATATAAATACACTGGTGACCTGAGGGAGGGAGGGTGTCAGGGAGCCTCTGGGACTCACCCAGAAACTGGAGTTTCATTATATTCAAAGCTGGTTTTCTGTGGGTAGCCCTCCAGACTACCTTGAAGTTACCTTGAAGTGTTTCCGGGGCTTAGTGTCCCCCGCAGCCCGGTCGTCGACCAACGATCGGTCATTGCTGGACTAGTAAACCAGGCTGTTTGATGCGGCTGCTCGCAGCCTGACGTATGAATCCCAGCCTGGTTGATCAGGTATTCCTTGGAGGTGCTTATCCAGTTCTCTTTTGAACACTGTGAGGGGTCGGCCAGTTATGCCACTTGTGTGTAGTGGAAGCGTGTTGAACAGTCTCGGGCCTCTGATGTTGATAGAGTTCTCTCTCAGAGTACCCATTGCACCTCTTCTCTTCAACGGGGGTATTCTGCACATCCTGCTATGCCTTCTGGTCTCGTGTGGTGTTATTTCTGTGGGACCAGCCCCTCTAATATTTTCAACGTATAAATTATTATGTATCTCTCCCAGCTGCGCTCAAGAGAATACATATTTAGGCTCTTTAGTTGCTTTAAAGTAGTTTAAATATTTTACTGAGTGGATTCTAGCAGTAAAGGATCTCTGCACGCTCTCCAGGTCAGCAATTTCTCCAGCTTTGAAAGGGGCTGTCATTGTGCTATCAGTACTCCACTCTAGAGAGCACTAGTGTCTTGAAAAGTATCATCATTGGTATAGCATCTCTAGTGTGAAAGATTCTTGTTATCCAACATGTCATTTTTCTTGGAGTTGTGACGGCTACTTTATTGTGTTCTTTGAAGGTAAGGTTTTCCGACATGAGTACACCTAAATCCTTTACATTGCTTTTTCGTTCTATGTTATGATTTGACTGAATTTTGTACGTGGTTTCCGTTTTTATATTTTAATTTTTCCGTAGCACATAAGCTGGAACTTACCTTCATTAAACACCATATTATGTTCTGTAGCCAATAGAAAGACCTGATTTACATCTGATTGGAGGTTTGCAGTGTCCTCTATGTTGTCTACTCTCATGAAAATCCTAGTATCATCTGCAAAGGATGATACAGTACTATAGATTGTGTCCTTGTCTATGTCCGATATGAGGATGAGATAAAGTACCGGAGTACCCTGGGGAACTGAGCTCTTCATGGTTGATGGACTGGATTTTATTTTGTTGACTATTGCACATTGGGTTCTGTTAGTCAGAAAATTGTAGATCCATCTGCCTATTTTTTCGGTAATTCCTTTTGAACGCATTTTATGTGTAATAACACCATGGTCATATTTGTCAAAGGCTCCCCTGAAGCTAACTACCCAAAGAGAGACAAAATTGTGAAAATTTACCAGGGAGGTAGGATCACTGCAGGTATCAACTCGAAGACGAGACCAAAGGCCGCAACAGATGCCCCAAGGCAACAGAAGGCTGCAAGAGGACCAGGAACATTTAGCAGATACCTGGCAGCCAAAACCCTATTTGACCTCTAAAACCCCTACGTCCAAATATCAACCCAAGACTGATATGTTGTTGACCAAACCACACACTAGAAGATGGAGACAACAACGTTTGGTCCGTTCTGCACCATTATCAACTCAATTGTGATGAGGCGAGGGAGGCCCTGGCATAAGTAAGGCAAGAGAGGTGAGGAAGAGGAAATCTTAGAGGAAGGTATGAGCAAGGCAAAAGGCACAGAAGGGATAAGTGTAATAATAGGAGTAAGAATGGAAGCATAAGAAAAAAAAAAAGCATAAAAAACTAGCGTTAAATGTAATGAAACGCCATTTTGTAGGCGAGTCCCGGAGACTTCCCGGAGCTATTCAGGCTGATATGCTACTGTCAGACTTTGGCATCAGTCATGTGTATGGAGTTCTGTGGGCCTACCTGGGACCACAAGCAAGAACCTGGCCCCCCTCACAGTGGCACGAGGAGCAATGGCCTATAGAAATTCCCATGTGGTTGCCATCGAAAACACTGCCGCCTAGACAAAGCCTGCAGATGGGACACCAACAACGAAGCCACCTGATCACCATAGAGATGATGATAGACTCGAGTAAAAAATACCATACGCGTTCACTCGAGGAGAAGATTGAACCAGCTGCATGACTCACTTGTCCGATCTGCTGAAAGAGGCGGAGCCGCGGGAAAACCTCCGGGTCCTGACACCGTGCAAGCAGCGCCTGAAACCAAGGCTGGGCCGGCCACCATTGGACCAAAAGGACTACTCTCCCTGTAAAGTCTCCAAGTGAGTCAGGACCTGGAGCAACAGCTGAACTGGGGGAAAGAAGTACAGGAACCCCCACCTCGACCAGTCCTGCCGAAAAGCATTGATCCCGACGGCCTCACAGTCGGGGAAGGGCGCCACATATATCGATAGGCGCCACGACCACGCCGACGTCCATTCCGTGGAGAAGGGGGACAAACCGAGACAGGCCGTCCACCAAGACATTGGACACCCCCCGAATGTGAACTGCCAGAAGAGCCAAACCCCGAGAACTCAGTAAACGAGTCACCCGAAGCGACCAGCGCCAAAGAGCCAGGGGACCGCATCAAACCCCCTCGGTTCAGGCAATTCAGTCCTGGGAGGCAACCTGGCAATCTTCAGGCAACCTGGGAGCAGTCCAAATGGAGCCTGATCTTCAATCTGTGGGTGACCCGAACCCTACGAAACGCAAACCAAATGGCCACGAACCTCCTCCAGAGTGCTGTGGGCCCGACGGAAGGACAGACCCCATCGCCCCTGGCCGGCCTGGTGATCACTAGTCACAAAGCCCCAGCCGAGAGACGATGCATCCGTGAACACATTGAGCGAGGGCTCGGGTAAGCGCCATGACATTGAACCCTGAAAAACCCGAAGAGGAAGCCGGCAACGCAGAAACTGACGCAAAGTCCCCGGGGGTCGAACCCAGCAATCGCGAAAGAGGCGGAAGGGACGTCCCCGAAGGAACCAGAACAGGTGATGCAGCCAAACCCGACCCGGCAGGTAGACCAACATTGCAAAGTTCAGGCTCCGCACAGACCCTCAAGCAACCACCAGGTGACCCGAACCCTCCAGAAAACAACAAAGGCGGGACCACAGGTGAAGGAGAGACTCCGGAGGGAAAGACAAGGAAGCAGTCCAAGAGCCCCAAACAAGACCCAGCCAAGTCCGAACCTAGGAGGGGACCAGGTGGGACTTCCTCCAGTTCACCAAGAACCCGAACCCCCCCCCCCCCCAAAAAAAAAGAAAACCCTGCTGGTGAAAACCTGGTGAAACCTGGAAACCTGGAAAACCTGGAAACCTGGTGAAAACAAGCTGCATAGTACCCTGCGCCCGTACCAGTGCAAATTGCCCCTTACCCTAAGGTAAACAAGGAAGACAAAACACCCCAGCACAAAAAGGGCAACCGAAAACCAAGCAGTAAACGGCCTCGCAGAGGCAGAACCCAAGGAACTTGTGGAAGGTGGCCCCAAGCCCCAAGGGCAGTACTTACTGGGAACCTAGGGAAGGGAGCCCTAGGCGCATGCAGCCCAAGTACTGAAAAAATCTCCTGGCTCGCACACCACCTAGAAGACAGTCACCACACACAAGGCACAGTGCTGAAACAAACACTAGAGCCAGAGCACACGACCGCTGCCTATAGCATCAACCTCAGAACTGGGGTGTGGATGGCTAGCATGGGGGTCTGGGGCTCCCCCTATCCCCTCCCAGGGAGGGGGAAGCTGTGCAGACAGAGGCGTGGCGACGTGTGACATTATGATCATTTGTTCGTTTCTGTTTGGGGAGTTCTACCCACTTGTTCGGCTTCTTGTAGCAATTTTCACCAGGGGCGTTTACCTTTCTGGGTGCCTAACCCGGTCGATGGCAGACAAAGAATGCTTTCAACCACACAGGGGGTCTCTATAGACCATTGCTCCTCGTGCCTCTGTGAGAGGGCCAGGTTCTGGCTCGTGGTCCCCGTTAGTCCCACAGAACTCCATACACATGACTTATGCCAAAGTCTGACATTAGCATATCAGCCTGGATAGCTCCGGGAAGCCGCCGGGGGCTCCCCCCCCCCCCAGAAAAGATGGGTAGGCTTATGTTAGGTAACTTTTAATAAAGTTTAAGACAATTGAGTTCTAAACGTTCTAATACAGCATACAACAGCCAAAGCAGCAAACTTACAAACGTCATGGGGACGAGGATAGATCGCAAGCTGGCTAGACTTGTCAACCCTGTAAACGACCTGGGAGACCCCGAGCCCTTCATCAAGAAATGAGGGGAAACCATAGAATAAACCGATTACCAGGACTGAAAGAGCAGAAACCCCTGCACCGGAGGAGAGCACGGAGCTTACCAACCCAACCCCCAGAGGCCAATGCCAACAGAGAAACTTGGAAAAACACGAACCAAAGAGAAGAGAGATGAGAGAGCACACTGTTCAAGTACCAAGATGGCTCAGGCAGCGCACGAGCAGGCCGGAGGTGAAACAAAGCATGAGAAAGCATACGAAATGGGGCGGAAGTGACATCCACCCGGAACGCAAGCTGGAGCAGCTCTGCCAATGCCGCACAATACAAGGCGACAGTATTGGCATCAAATGACAGTCCTGAAAAAGCCAAGAAAGAAGGAATAGACAACCCGATCAGAAATAGAAGACAACCTATGAAGAGAAGAAAATGGCGGAGAGAACGGCAGGAAACATCACACTGTCGCCGAGACAAAGCTTACAGGTCGGACACCATCAACAAAGCCACCTGATCACCACACAATTGGTGATAAATCCGTGTCAAAAAGTCCAGATGCGAAGAGCGGAGTAGAAGACAGAACCGGCCTTGAACTGGACTGGTCCGATCTGCTGTAAGAACAGAGCCGCAGAAAGTGGCCCGGATTCGGACACCAAGCAAGCAGCGCCTGGAATCAAGGCTGGACTGGCCACCAATGGGCCACTAAGACGACTCCTGTGGTAAGACTCCAACTGAGACAGAACCCAAAGCAACAGCTGCACTGGGAGGGGGAAGAAAAAGAGATACAGGTAACCCCCACCAGTCCTGCCGAAAAGTGTCCACCATGAATGCTCCGCAGTCGGGGAAGAGCGCCTCATATATCGGGAGATGCCTCTACCACACCAACACAAAGAGGTCCACCTCTGGGAGCCCGTACGTCCGGCAGAGCAAACTGAAGGCGTCGGCGTCGACCGTCTATTCCATGGACTGGGTAATGAACTGAGACAGGCCATCTGCCAGGACGTTAGACACTCCCCAGATACCCAAATCCTGAGAAACCAGCAGACGAGCCACTTGAAGCGACCAGCCCCAAAGAGGCAAGGACCGAAGGGAACCCCCACAGTTCAGGCAATGAATCACCGGAGAACAGGCCGAATGGAACTGGATGGTCAAACCCTGAGTGACCCAAACCCTCCGAAGTAACAGCCAAACCGCCAGGAACTCCAGCACCATGCTGTGAGTATAAAGGTGCGAGTATAAAGTGGGGTCCATTCTTCTGTTGAAGGACGGAAGGACGGACCCCACCGCCTCTCACAGTCCTGGCAAGCACTGGCAACAAAGCCCCAGCCCAAAGACAAAGCATTCATGAACACATCAAGTGAGGGCTCAGATAGGCGCCAAGGCACTGAACCCTAAAAAAAACAAAAAGGAAGTCAGCACACAGCGACCAATGCAAAGTCACTGAAGGCTGAACCCAGCGATCTAGAGAGAGGCGGAATTGGCATCCCTGAAGGAACCAGAACAGACGCCAAAGCCAAACCCAACCCAGCAGGTAAACCAGCACAAGTTCAGACTCCCACATCACTGCTCAAGCAACAGCCGAGTGACCGGTGACCCTTCCCCCCCCCCCCCCCCAGAAACAGCTGAAGGCACCATTTCCATGTCTGCAGCCGCAGACATGGAAGTGGTGCGAGAGTCCTAAACAAGACCCAGCCAGGTCTGTACCTGGGACGAAACCAGATAGGACGTCCACCAGTTCACCAGGAACCCAAACCCGGCATACTGGGAAAGAACCACACCCTCTGGCGAGCAGACAAGTATACCGGCTGGGAGACCACACCAGCCAGTCATCGAGGTAGGCCAGAAGCCCAACCCCTAGCAGACGGGTCACCACGACCCAGATAAGACGCGTGAATACGCGAGGTGCCAGATTCAAGCCAAAAGGAAGGCAATGAAAGCAGTAAGCCTGACACCCCACCACAAAATCTAACCAGTCCCTGAACCCCAGATGAATGGAAACGTGCCAATACGCATTCCTGAGGTCCAGGGACACCATCCAGGCATCCGGCTTTAACAGAAGCCAGGCCTGAGAGAGTGGAAATCAGAAAGGAGGGGAAAGTAATCCAGAGGTTCAAACAGGACAAGGCCAGAATGAACCACATACGCACAGTCCTGTTTTGGCACTGGAAACAGGTGGGAACCCATCTGAGACACAGGATCGTTTCGACCACACCCAAGCACACCCGACAGAGTGCAGGGGAAGAAGTCTGTCCCACCAACCCCCAAGCCCCCTAAAGGTGAAGCCGTCAAATGCCACCACAGGCCGGAGGATACGAAGCAAAATGCCCACGAATCATTGGACCAGGCGTGAGCAAACGGGACGAGCTCCCCCCCCCCTCCAATCGCCCCTTAGGAGAAGCCGGCTGAAGAACAGAGCGATCACTGCACCGACCAGACGACGCCGGCTCAGAAACTGTCACCAATGACCCACCCTGACCTACGGAATCCTGGCATGACCCTTCCGAGAAGGTCGAGAATGGCCACCCCGGAGAACCAACAAGTCTAACATAGGAAGACAACTAGATGAAGCTGCCTGAAGAAATTGTGTGACAGCAATCTCTGCAAACAGCAACGGACAATACGGCGACAAAAACCTAAGAGCCAGAGCCCAATCAGATTCCAAGAAGAGTGAGCATAGCCTGCTGGCACGCTAGGTGAGAAGCAAACAATAGACACACCTGCCTCCTTGAATTGGCACAAACACCTTTAACAGTGCGGCAGATGTCCTAGCCGCCAAAGCCAGCACCTCAGACAAAAGCCCAGTACTCAATGCCCCCACATCCAGGGACACAAGCCAGTCCGAAGACAGCTCAAGAAGGGAAAAGAAGCGCAAGACATAAGCCAATCCCCCTCGGGTACGCAAGTCCTCAGCTATCAAAGATGCCAAAAGGGTGGGAACCTGCACGTGCTGCTGCACAAGGCCAACATCCCAAGGAGGCACAGGCACTAACAAGCATGCATTAAGGTGCTTAAACCCCCCTCCCTGGTAAACCTGCAGATCGGTAGAAGTATCTCGCCATTCAAGCGTGCGGGTCCGACAGAGCCCATGCCATGCCCCTAACGAAAAAAATGGGCAGTCTGCCAGCCAGGACGACTCCGGAAGCTCCAAATGCACCCAATAAGGAAAAGAAGAACCGAACTCAAACAAGGATGGATCCATGACAGGCAGAATCCGGATCTTGCAGAAGGCAAGCAGAAAGCACCTCCCAAACCTCCTTAAGAGAGACCTGAAAAGCAGAAAATCACCTGAAGGAAGGAGCCAAGGAACCCAAGGGCACCCGGAACAAAACCCAGGGAGGAGCCAACCCCAAGTCATACTCGTATACGGAAAAGGGGTAAGGAAATCCCCTTCCCCTGCAACAACAAGCCCCACAAAGAGGGCACTAACACCCAAGCGGGGTCAACGAGGGCCCAAGCCCCCCCCCCCCACCCCAGGACAACTCCTCCCCAGCCCCGGGATCCCCAAAGTCGGGATTTGGGGCAGAGCAGTCCTCCATACCCTCTATCCCTGAAGAAAAGGCTGAATCCAGGGTAAAGGCAGAAAAGGTGGTGGCCTGCTGGTGGGACCCCGAAGTCTCGGCAGGAGGAACCAGCTTGAATGCCTCCGTCCCCAACCTGAATGGGGCAGCCCCCGAAGCCGCCCAAGTCTCATTACCAACTAAACCTTGCTCCGACTCTGTAACCCTTAGACGGTTGGGAGCCGCAGGCAGGACATAGGGGACCAGGATGAACAACAGGAAAAGGACCAGGGAGCACGGACTGAACCAAAATTGAAGCAACTAATGCCCCAAAGTCCGGGTCCCTGTAACCAAAATGGGGAAACCGCGGGGCATCTGTGGGGGCAACCAACCTAGCGCATTGCAGCAACCTAAACCAAGCATGCAAAGTGGATGCCACCTGTACCCAAATATTAATGTTATTAGAATGGGTAAGCTGGAGAACATGCAGAGAACAAGACTGGCAAGACTCCGCGTCAAAAGTGTCATGGACCAAACAGGCAGCATGACGGACACAAAAGCAGTGACTGTCACCCAGAGACAAGGGCACACAGCAACCTTCAAACTCCCATGAGGTGAGCTGGAACTCTGAACATGCATCCGTAGGTTCACCGAGACCCAACAGGGTTTTTCAGGGCCTGTTGGGTCTCTGCTACTGCTACAGGAAGCCCAGGCAAGGTGTTGCTAACCCATTAGACCCAAAGCTAACAAGGGGAAAGATCCCATTTCAAACACTGAAATCCCTGTGACTTGTACAATCATGTGGGGCTAGCAGAGGGCCACCAAAATATTATAAGTGGTCTTATAGCCACACCAGGCAGATCCCCCACCAGGCTAACAAAACAAAGAGTAAAAGAAAAATCCTGCAAAAATACAACGTCCCTAGAGAAAACAGGAGCCGGCTGCTGCATAGGTAAACTGGCTGTGCAAGACCTTGATGCCCCAACCAGCAACAATACCACTCCCTACCCAAGGCCAAAGAAGGAGCCCAAAAACCCCAGCTGGACCTAAGGGGTGAGTAAATGCAGAGCAGCAAAAACTTCTATGGAAATGGCATCCCGAACGCACCAGGAAAGATAACCCTGACATGCAAGGGTAGTACTCGCAGGGCACTTAGGAAAAGCTGCCTTAAGCGCATACAGCCCCGGTACACTTCAGGTACACCTGGCCACCATACCACGAACAGCAGAGGACACCATGAAGGTAAAAACACTGCCAGGAAACCAAGGCCAGAGTTGACAACCGCCCTGGATTGCATTAGCCAACGAACTATAATGGCTGGGGTCGCCAGTGTGGGAGATCCGGTGCTCCCCCCTACCCCTCCCGGGGAAAATGGATCGTGCGCTGATGAGTGGTGCGGTGGTGTGGTGTGACATTTGCTTGTTTCCTTGGAATTGGAGCGAGTCCTGCCTCTCTGTTCAGCTTTCGGCAGCAATTTTCTTATTATGTGGGATCTGTTTTGTTATGCCTACCTTTCTGGGTGCCTAACCCCAGTCGATGGCAGATAAGGAAACCCCCCCCCCCAACCACAAGAGGGTTTTCCAGGGCCATTACTCCCTGTGCCTCTCTGAGGGGAGGAGGGGGCCAGGTTCTGGCTCATTGTCCCCAGTAGGCTGACCTAATTTGACTAATGCCCTGGTCTAATAAAGTGCATATTAGCCCGAAAACCCCAGGGAGCCGAAGGGGCTCCCCACAGAAAGAACTCTGCAACTGATGACACTTTGTAGTATAGCACTTAATCAGTGATGACAGCTTCAGAAAGCCGATGGGGATCCCCAAAGAAAAATGTACTGTATATGCAGGATCCATATTTACATAAGGTTCGATAGAAAACTAAAATATTAATGAAAATTTACATCAGTGTCCAAAGTCCAGTTCCTTCAGTATTCAAAGGATTTAATGTCTATTTCCTTTGGTAATCTGCCTTTGTGGAGGTCTCTCTCCCCACCCTTCACAGTAAGTGTGTCTGTGTGTGTTTCCCCACCCTTCACAGGGTGTGTGTTTGTCTCTCCCCATCCTTCATAGGAAGTGTGTCTTTTCCCAAACTTCACAGGACGGGGGGGATGAGGAGGCAAAAAATATATATGTGTAATTACCTAAGAATATATATGTGTAATTACCTAAGTGTAATTACCCAAGTGTAGTTACAGGATAAGAGCTACGCTCGTGGTGTCCCGTCTTCCCAGCACTCTTTGTCATATAATGCTTTGAAACTACTGATGGTCTTGGCCTCCACCACCTTCTCATCTAACTTGTTCCAACCGTCTACCACTCTGTTTGGGGAAGTGAATTTTCTTATATTTCTTCGGCATCTGTGTTTAGCTAGTTTAAATCTATGACCTCTTGTTCTTGAAGTTCCAGGTCTCAGGAAATCTTCGCTGTCGATTTTATCAATTCCTGTTACTATTTTGTACGTAGTGATCATATCACCTCTTTTTCTTCTGTTTTCTAGTTTTGGCATATTTAATGCTTCTAACCTCTCCTCGTAGCTCTTGCCCTTCAGTTCTGGGAGCCACTTAGTAGCATGTCTTTGCACCTTTTCCAGTTTGTTGATGTGCTTCTTAAGATATGGGCACCACACAACAGCTGCATATTCTAGCTTTGGCCTAACAAAAGTCATGAACAATTTCTTTAGTATATCGCCATCCATGTATTTAAAAGCAATTCTGAAGTTAGAAAGCATAGCATAGGCTCCTTGCACAATATTCTTTATGTAGTCCTCAGGTGATAGTTTTCTATCTAGAACCACCCCTAGATCTCTTTCTTTATCAGAATTCTTTAAAGATTTCTCACATAATATATAGGTTGTGTGGGGTCTATGTTCTCCTATTCCACATTCCATAACATGACATTTATTAACATTAAATTCCATTTGCCAAGTGGTGCTCCATATACTTATTTTGTCCAGGTCTTCTTGAAGGGCATGACAATCATCTAAATTTCTTATCCTTCCTATTATCTTAGCATCATCAGCAAACATATTCATATAATTCTGTATACCAACTGGTAGATCATTTATGTAGACAATAAACATCACTGGTGCAAGAACTGAACCCTGTGGTACTCCACTTGTGACATTTCTCCATTCCGATACATTGCCTCTGATTACTGCCCTCATTTCACTGGTGCAAGAACTGAACCCTGTGGTACTCCACTTGTGACATTTCTCCATTCCGATACATTGCCTCTGATTACTGCCCTCATTTTTCTGTCAGTCAGAAAATTTTTCATCCATGTTAGAAGCTTACCTGTCACCCCCTCCAATATTTTCCAGTTTCCAAAACAGCCTCTTATGTGGAACTCAGTCGAAAGCCTTTTTTAGGTCCACATAGATGCAGTCAACCCAACCATCTCTTTCCTGTAATATCTCTGTGGCTCGATCATAGAAACTGAGTAAATTCGATACACAGGATCTTCCAGATCGAAAACTATACTGTCTGTCTGATATTATATCATTTCTCTCCAGATGTTCTACCCATTTAGTTTTGATTAGTTTTTCCAATACTTTCACTATTACACTTGTCAATGATACAGGTCTATAATTGAGGGGGTCTTCCCTGCTGCCACTTTTGTAGATTGGAACTATGTTAGCCTGTTTCCACACATCTGCTACGATTCCTGTACACAGGGATGCCTGAAAGATCAGGTGAAGTGGAATGCTGAGCTCAGATGCACATTCTCTCAGAACCCATGGTGAAATGCCATCTGGGCCAGCTGCTTTGTTCTTACTGAGCTCCTTTAGCATATTTTCCACTTCATCTCTAGACACCTCTATTCGCTCTATGTTGCTCTCTGGAATTCTTATTGTGTCTGGTTCTCTGAAGATTTCATTTTGTACAAACACACTTTGGAACTTTTCGTTTAATGTTTCACACATTTCCTTTTCATTTTCCGTGAATCTGTTTCCCATTTTCAACCTCTAGATATTATCTTTTACCTGCAATTTGTTGTTTATGAATTTGTAGAATAGGCCCGGTTCTGTTTTACATTTATCCGCTATCCCTTTTTCAAAATTTCTTTCTGCCTCTCTCCTTACTGCCGTATAGTTGTTTCTCGCATCTTTGTATCGCTGGTATGTTTGGGGGCTTGGCCTCTTCCTATACTGATTCCATTTTTGTGTCTTTTGGTCTCTGGCCCTCTCACAATTTCTGTCGAACCAATCCTGTTTTCTGGCACTGCCTCTCTGTTTTGGTATGAATGTTTGTGTGCCTTCCTCGTATATTTTTAAAAATTTGGCATACATTTCATTTACTTCCCTGCCTTGCAACAATTCTGTCCAATTACACTCATTAAAAAAAATTGAAGTTCCCCATAGTGACCTCTCCTTAAATCAAGTTTATCAACTGTTTCAATGTCCCCATTTTCTTCTAGATGATATCTTAAAGCATAATCAATGTCTAACAGGACGTGATCACTCTTTCCCAAGGGAGGAAGGTACTGGATGTCAAATATCTCTTCTTCTTTCCTGCTGAATACTAGATCCAGTACTGACGGTACATCTCCTTCCCTCATTCTTGTGGCCTGCTTTATGTGTTGATACAAGAATGTCTCCAAAATGAGGTTCACAAATCTGCATGTCCAAAAGTCCTCCGTTCTTGCTTCATAGGCCTCCCAGTCTATTGCTTTAAAGTTGAAGTCCCCCAGTATCAACAGTCGTGATTTATCTTTATCTGCTTGTGCAATAATATCTCTCATGACCATTATGAGGCCCTCTCGTTTGTCATCTAGTTCTTCCTTTGTCCATGTGTTGCTTGCTGGTGGGCTGTAGGCATTTAAAATTATCAGCTTATGCTGATTCCAGATCTGCAATGCCATTATGTCAATATGTCGAGGGTTTTCAAATATTAACTCTCTTACCTTCAGGTGTTTTTTCATCAGTACAGCCACTCCTCCTACCTTCCTAGTTTTCCTATCACATCTCCAAACTGAATAGCCTCTTGGGAATATGACTTCATTTATTATATTTCCTTCAAGTTTCATCTCTGATAATGCGACAATATCTGGGACCCTAAGCTGGATTATATCTAGCAACTCTAAAGTTTTTGTCCTCACTCCATCTATGTTGGTATATACAATTTTCAAGAACATGTTCCCTTTTCCTTTGCTCTTTACTCCCCCTTCCACTACTGATCTTGTTGCTTTGTTTTTATGTACCATTTCACAAGCTTTCCAGTCCCTGTCACTTTGTAGAAAAAAAGAATTTGTCTTCTTCATTTCTATCCCCATTTAGACGTTTTGCCTCAATTAGGTTCATTTTCAGCTTTTCTCAGTCTTCCTTGGAGAGGTCTTGTCTTATTGACCAAAGTTTGCCAACCTCATCACTCTGCAATTTCCTGGCATTTCTTAGCACTTCCATCATGTTTTTCACTCCATTAAATGTCACCCTTTAGGGGCGGTTCTTGTCTTTCTCATATTTTCCTATCCTTCTAAAATCACAGACATTTTCCTTTGTACCTTCTCCTAAACCTACTAATTTCTCTATGATTTTCATCTCTTCTGCTGCTCTGTCCACCCTAGATGAAATTTCCTTCTCTAAACATCCAAAAATGATTATGGACTTAGTTCTATCTGCAGTGTTTTGTACTAGTTTACTGTTGGTAACCAGTTCTTTCCTAATTACTTGCCTAATTTCTGCTTCTTGTTGGTCATTTCTGGTTTTGACTTCCGAACACACTTCTTTGATAGTCTCTCTCTTTTACAACTTGAGCATATGTCGTTTTTATTTCTTCTTTATACTTTTCTAGTTCTTTATTCACTTCCTCTATGTGAGTTGTCAGTGAAGTTTCCAGTTGGAGATCCTTACCTAACTCTATGTTAGCCCTTAGGCTCGCTTGGAGTTGTTCACCATATGAGTCTATTTTCTTGTTTATTTCTTCAAGGTCACCACACTTCACTTTCCACTCCTCATTTTCTTTCACTAGTTCCTTGATTTGCTCTTCCTGATTTGTTACCTTGTCTGTTAATGCAGTAATAATCTTACCTTGCTGAAGAATACTCCCTTTTAGAGTGCAAAGCTCACTTCTAAGAGCTCCATTGTCCTCTTCCAATTTAAGCACTTTTTCTTCATACTACTTTTGCATATCCTCAATTATCTCTAACCTGCCAAGAACACCTCCTTTCCTTATATCTTGTGATGAGAATCCTTTGAAACCATCATCTGTTGGTGTGTCTACATTCTCAGTGGGGGTGGTGGCGGCAGCCATCCTTGTTTTTGTTCTATAACCAAAACAAACTTTTCCACTCAGCTATTTTCACTCACTTTTACTTGTTTATTGTATTTTATTTGCTTTTACACTTCCCTGAACCTTTATGTAACCTGGGACACCACTGTAGCCCTCAACCTGTTCCCAATACTTAGGTAATTCGATATTTCCAGGAGCTTGCTGCAGTGTGACTCCTGCCTCCTCCAGCTCACAGTCACCACACATACGTGCGTGTGTGTGTGTGTGTGTGCGCGTCTGTGTGTGTGTGATTACCTAAGTGTAGTTACAGGATGAGAGCTACACTCGTGGAGTCCCTTCTTCCCAACACTGTCATATAACACTTTGAAATTATTGATAGTTTGGCCTTGTTTAATGAACATAATTGAATCACTAATATGCACACAATACTTTTGAGTACAGTGGTACTCGGGTTACGAATGTCCCTGTTTACGAACTTTTCGGGTTACAAGCCCGATATGTTCAGAAAATTTGAATCGGGATACAAACTTTGCATCGGGATACGAATTTGTCGATACACGTATGGCCGACCTAGCGCGTGGTGGCATGGCGATTGCGCCTCAGTTTATCAGTGCCTTGCGCCCGGCACTATCCCACCTGAATTCTTCACAAGAATTTACAGTTTTTTGGCCATTTGAACATAAAAGTTGTTATTATATATCTTGCTATGGGTCCCAAGAAAGCCAGTGGTAAGGTTCAAAGCAAGAAATCACACGAGAGAATGACCACAGAGGAAAAACAAGAGATCATTCATAAACATGAAAATTATACTCGTGTTGTTGAACTAGCTAGGCAGTACAAATCTTCAGGGGAGGAAGGAGGAGGCAGTAGAGAATGTCCCTTCCTCATTAATCAAGAAAATGTGTGCAGTATGGGAAGGACTGCAAAGTTTTCCTGAAAAGAATAACCAGATAAAGCTGTAGTAGGCCGTTGCATTGATCTTTTTAATGACAATGTGATGCCTCACTACATTCAAGTGTTGCAAAGAAGGGGAAAAACAATCTTCAATGGAACATTTCCTTGTGAGAAAAGTGAGAAAATCAAGCAGTGAGCCACAACCAGGACCTAGTGGTATGCAGGCAAAACGTGCCATAGAGTGCACTCCAGAGAAATCTTCACTGCCTGATGTTATAATGGAAGGGGATTCCCCTTCCAAACAGTAACACCTCTCCTTCTTCCCTTCCTCACCATCTTCCATATGCCAACAGGAGTCATCAGCAAGGGAAAGTAATAACTTGAACATACTTTTGTAGTAAGATTTGGTTGAATTAGGTATAAAATTTACTTTGAAGTGAAGTTTTTGGGGAGTCAGGAATGGATTAATTCATTCCCATTATTTCTTATGGGGAAATTCGCTCCAGTTTACGAATTTTCGGGTTACCAACCGTCTCCAGGAACGGATTAAATTCTTAAACCAAGGTACCCCTGTATAGCAATGGTTTACACATTTTATTATATAAATATATCACACTACACACTATTGAAAAATATTACAGTACTACAAAAAGCCAGAGAAAAAATCATAGACATTTAAATAATTAGGTTATACTGTATGGTAATATCTTTGGGGCAACTCCCGCCTGACAGCTCGTATAGAGGAGACCGGCCCTTGGACGTGTACTCTTTGTGCCTGACAAGTGCCCGACTCTTGCCAGACTTTCACCCTATTACGACAAAAATATGTCCCATACAATTTTATTATTATTTTTCCCGTAATCAGGGAAAACATTTTAACAATCTTGGAAGGATTTTTTTTTTCTTGGGCACAGCGGTGTTGTTGGCTATTATTAGCAGTGCCGCCCAGAGGTTAAAATGTACATATACGAAGTGCTTTGTGCAAACAGTTAGATAAAAATTGTGTATATAAAGTTGTACCTCCACTTATGAATTTAATCCGTTCCCAGAGACGGGTTGTAATTCAAAAATTCGTAATTCCAACCGAATTTTCCCATAAGAAATAGTGCAAATAGAATTAATCTGTTCCACACCCTCAAAATATCAACTTAAATACACATTTTATACCAAATACTGCTCTTTTTTTCTAGTTACAATACAGTATGTATATCTCTTACCTTCATTGAGGACTCTTGTTGGCATCTTCTCTACTCACAACTGACATTCTCTACTGCCTCTATTCACAACTATTTTCTTAGGTTGAATCTTAACATTGACTTTCCTGGGACTCATGATGCGATATATATAATAATTACTTTTATGTTAAAAAAAAAGCACAAAAACCAATGAAATTCTTTACAAGTGCATTAAGCAGCTATTTGGTCGATACACAAAGTCGCTCGCTAATCGAGGTATGGTTGTAAATCGAGTCATATGTTTAAACAAAATTGTGATCATACAGTAATTCGAAAAATTCGTAAGTAGGGACTGTCGTAGGTCGAGGTGTCACTGTACTGAACAATTAATGCCGTTCAAGGGGCTAGCTACCGGTAAGTCTTGTGTCGCTAGGCCTCACCAATCCTGTGCAGGACACACATCTTCATTCACCTCCCCTGACAACGTCCACCACTACCACCAACCTTCCCTGACAACAACTGGCACCACCTGCCTCGACTGACAACCACTGACACCACCTGCCTCGACTGACAACCACTGACCACCTGACTTCCCATAAAAACCACTAACACCACTTGCCTCCCATAAAAACACTAACACCACTTGCCTCCCATAAAAACCACTAACACCACTTGCCTCCCATAAAAACCACTAACACCACTTGCCTCCCATAAAAACCACTAACCACCTGTCTTGCCTGAAAACCACTGACACCAGCTGCCTCCCATGGCATCTACTGACACCACCTGCCTCCCATGAAAACCACTAACACTACCTGACAATTATTGACCATATGACTTCCCTAACAACCACTGACACTACCTGCCTTGTGTAGTAAATATTCCTTCAACTACCATATAGTTATAAGATATCATATCTTTTATTTTCCGTACAGTGGGGCAGGGAAAATGGTGCCGCCTTGTTTTGGAGGGATCGTCTTATGCGGCGAATATAGGCCCAAACCTGAATTAGGTCTCTAAATTTTTTGGGTTGACCGATGTGCAGGATCGGCTTGTACGCCAGCATATATGGTACAGTAATTGGTTTTATTGCAAAGTTTCAAAGGGTATCGTTTGTGATCGGAATACTGCAAGTACTGATATGTCCTGCCATCAGAGCAAATTTTGGTGCATTATGCAACAATTTTTTTCCCCTACATAGGGCTTAAGGTCATTAACACTCCCCCTAAACGATGTGTGAAGATATTCTAAAATCTGCCCACAATGGATTATACAGGCACAATGAAATAACAATAGGAACATTCTTAGCACCACTATACATAATTCTTTAATGTTCCAAGCAAATATAAACAGGTATTACTACATAAAATATTACACAGTGCTGTATACAAAAACCAACAAATTCAGTGAAAACTATAATTAGTACTATTACTAGCATTTTAATATTTAACTGCTACTGTACACGTAATATGAGTATCACCAAGGATTTCTATTTTTTTTATAGAAACAATTGGAGATACAAACACAGGTTAAGAATGATAAGATGCTCATATTTAATGTATAATTTAAAGATCTGTTGATGCCATCTTGTGGTCAGTATTTTTTAAGTGATGAAATCTCAGTTCTTAAAATCCTTGACTGTTCATGTGCATGAAAGCATTACAACATGGCAAGCTTGCAGAGTGGAACACAAACGATTAATAGCACAACTTCTTGTTTCGAATTATAATAACAAAAATAGGGTAATAATTTAAACAAAAGTTCAAACAAATAAGTAATATTACCTGATTTTTAGCATGGGATGGCGATGGTGGCTGCTGAATGGCCGGAGAAACAACAATCTTTGGTTGGGCACCATCAACTATTGATGCAGCCTCAGTTGTCATCCAGCCAGCTATCTCTGCAGCTGTTTCCTCTCTCTCTGCTTTCTCCTGCATATGCGAGATTCCATAACCACTAAGTAAAAATAAAATTTTATATTTTATGCTGGCCCATGATGAACAGAGAAATACTGTAGTTTCATTGTCAGCTGTTAACACAATGCATCCCCCATAACTCCATTACTCACTTTCATGGAGGGAAGGCCTCAGTCCAAAGGAAAAAGTGTAATAAATTCTATTGAAGAAACTAAAACACAGGCTTTGAGAGTATACAGTACATGAAAATTATTTTTCTGGGCAATGCACCAGAATGACTGGTGCAATGCACCTTATGACTGCTCATAAGACAAACACAAAATAAAATGCAATTTAGTCAGAGTACTGTTCTGTACTATACAGTATAAAGTTTAGAAACAGCCAAAGCAAAATCACACCCAATATCATCATACTGTACACATTGTAAGTTGTGACCTTTCTCATAACCCATAAAGTACTAAGCTTAGGCTAGCTCATAATAACCCTTGCACAGAAACCCTCCAGAATTTCTTTATTGAAGGTCAACATTGCTCCAAATGGATAAACTGGAACTCAACTCAGAATGTATCAGATTTATAATTTGTACCAACAGAGAACAACGACACTTCTGTACCATGGGAAATTACACCCTTTTTAATTTTAATCCCTCCCTCTCCACCCCAAGAAGCAAATTAGAGATCAACCCAAGCTTCGTCTTGAGGCAAAGCTTAATATCTTAAGCCATATTGATGCTCTGTCCACAGAGCATTCTCTCTCTCAAATCATATACACTGATGGTTCCCTACACTGCCCCACGGGTGCAGCTAGAAGTGCAGTTGTCCTTACAATGGGCGATGGATTATATTTTGAGTGGGGCGTCCTTATAAACAACTGGACCTCTACCCTTCAGACCGAACTATTTGCCTTGGTTCTTGCACTGAAATGTGTAAATTCTCCAAACTTGATACATTAATTGTAAATGACTATCATCCTTAATTGCTCTCACCTCTTTAAAACATAACTGTAACATGCTCGTGTTTGAAGCTAGACACAAATACAACAAAATTATCATGTAACACATACGAGCAAGATGCGATGTTCTTTGCAGAACAGGTTGAGCAAGGAGTGGTGTAACTCTAGGTAATCATATCAACTTGAAAAACAGTCAAATTATTGGACACATCAACATTGAGTATCACACACTCACCTCCTCCTCACATCTCTTGTACTCGTCAATCTCATATTGATACTTTGGGGATGTAATACCCAAGACGTTGGCCAGACCCTCGCCTACATAATCACATGCAGACAGCGCTGATGTCCCCGTATACAGCATCCAGTAATACAGCCATGGTCCCCACCTTAAGCTTTTCTGAAACAATAAAATATATTTATAAAATTAAAATACTGTACATACAACACTGTATAAACAAAATCCATTAATTTATCATTGTAGTTATATACAGTTAGTATTATACTCCATAATATGGAAAAATCTGAAGAATACTGTGCCACAATATACTAAAATTACATAACTATAAATGATAAATGTCAACTTACCGGGTCAACTAATGCAAGCGTATCTGGACGATTATCAGTCTCATCCTCTTCATCAGTGCTGTACTCCTCCAATGTGCCATCAGAGAAGTGAAGGATCCTCCTCGGCACCTTCAACTTTTGCTTTTTACAGTCCTCGCCCTTGAGTCCATCTTCATGCACGTTTCCTGCAGGCTATGATTAAAAAATAGTAAGCAGTTTCATAATATTATTGAAAAACATTATTGATAGAAATGTGACCCCTACAGATACCAACCAGAAGATTGAATTACTGTAATAATATACTATAAGAGCAAGAAAGCTGCCAACTTGCTCATCAAGAACTCTCCTGAAACTAAACAAAACCCCTTGAAAGAGATGAATGTTGTCTATGCCTTTACATACCCAATTAGGGACTGTCAGCCCCACCGAATTCAATATACCTGTATAGGCAAGACAACAAAATCCCTTTCAAGTTGACAGCAAACAATGCACGAGTAGCAAGGACCTATTAAAGAACATATTATATTATTACATATGAATTATTATTATTATATCATATATTCTCTATACATAACCAGATCATCACCAGAGATATCCCCACAAGCAACACCAAACTAATCAACAGATACAGTTACAACAGAGGACAGAACATCGGTGAGGCATTATACATAAAGCAAACCAAGCCATTTATTAACCCTTTAACTGCGCAACGCGCCTGCAGGCCCACGTCTGGAGTGCGCTACGTGCCTCCGGGTATTTGTATTTTTCACATTCCATTCAAAACTCCCGAGGCTACATAGGGTTCACATCAGCTTCCTCAGGGCTCTTGTAAACAGATGCCATCTTTAAAAAAAATCGTGGTCCACATTTCCGGGCGGGAGAGCCTCAGTGGTCAGTGACCAACCAAGGCTGGTGCTTGCAGCATGAGCGCACAGCACTGCTGTTCAGCGTGTGACCACAGCATTGCCTAATAATGTCAAAATATATATATAACCTGTATTATTTAGCCATAATAGTATTATAGAAGAGCCCGAGTGTGATAATGACTGGGTACAATGTTCAAATATCAGTGATTCAATGCTGTTCACGATGTTCACAGCGCTAGCCACAGCACCACAGCATTATTTCGTCCATCTAGGAATCTTCAAACGACTTCTTAGGTTCCTTTTCAAAATAAACTTGTGGTCAATTATTCATTTACCGGAATTAGTGACCAGGATTGTGGTTATAATTAGCGGTGTGCGTAGTATTGTGGAAGGAGGAATTTTGGTGAGGGAGGGAGGAATTGAGGTAGCCTCACTGTGTGGCAGCCACTCTTGTTTTGCTCACCATACTAGCTTCGTGGTTCGCTATGGGGAACACACATGTACATCGGTATATACAGTGTGAGTGTATATAGTGTAATAACAGCAACCGGAGTATGTTGAGAGGAGCTATTTTGGTGAGGGCGATGACGTTGTAATCGTAGCGTCATCTGCTGTCTGCTGTGTGATTTCTCATGCAGTGTATGGTGGCCACTGTACTGTTTGGACACAATACTGGCTTACTTGCATAGTTCTGGTAAATAAAACATGTAGATAGGTATATATATAACATGTGTAAATAGTGTAATAAAAACAATACTGTAACAGTATGGTGGGAGGAGCAATGTTGGCGAGTAAGATGTTGGAGTGAGGGAGGGCTGGCTGGGTGTGGTTGCTCACACTCGCAATGTTCTGAATGTGTTGATGGTGAATGTATATAGTGTGTGACAGTGTATATTCTGTAAATAGATTGTATATATATACATAAATTAGCATGATACATAGTAAATATGTGCAACATATGTGTACACGAGTGTCATGCACATAACACAGGGTCTTTGGACAGTACGGATGTTTTACTGCCATAATATAGTGTACGTGTTCATTATACATAGGATTAGCACGTAAAAACAAATAAAATGTATTTGGAACTGTGCGCAAAAAATGAACAAAAATATATTTGCAGCAACTCGCGCACCCCGCCCCGGGCGCCCCACTGGCCCCAGGAGCGTACGTCACGGGTGAACGGGGAATGACGTTATGAGCCAACTTATGGACCCCATAGCAGCCAAAGTATGTACAATTTCGATTTTTTTTTTTACATACCCATACTGAGGGAAGGGTTTTTGACACTTTAAAAAAAAAAGAATTTTTTCAAGAGAATTTATTTCCTGCGCACTGAGGGGTATCATATTTGGAAGCGGCGCAGTTAAGGGGTTAATAGCAAACTAGCACTTAATTTTACACTACCAATTTCCAGAACACAACAGAACATACAACATACTGCACCAGCTCTCATGCAAACCAGGAGTGACAAGATACAGTGGACCTATAAGTGAGGTGCTTCTTCACTACATCCATTTCACCTCATCTTCACCTCATCCTCAGGTACATGTCATGCAGCAAGACAATTTGTAATAATTGACTGTGTGGGCTGTGCAGATGAGTGATGGGGCGAGGGAGTGTGACATTTGCTCGTTTCCCTGGGATTGAAGGGAGTTCTGTCTCTGTTCGGTTTTCAGTTGCAATTTTCCTACCTTACCTTTTCTTAAGTTTTGTTATGCCTACCTTTCTGGGTACCTAACCCCAGTCGATGGAAGATAAGGAAAACCCCCAACCACAGGGGGAGGGTTCCCAGGGCCATTGGTCCCTGTGCCTCGCGTGGTCCCCGGTAGGCTGAACTCCTATGACTAATGTTTGTTTAGCTCCTGAGCTGGTTATGTACAAATGTAATTTGGAGTTCACTGCATAGCTATGGATTTTATGATAGATATGAATATTGGGCTCTAAAATGCTAACAAGACCATGCTAATTACCGTACCAACAAACTCAGACACTAGCTCATTAATTTACTACAGTATCATGCTTAGCTACAACAAATATTGGGGTTAAATTCATAAGACTGTTATGTGTCTTTGTAGCTAGTCCCCCATCACTCACAGGATAGGTCTGGGCCTTTGTTATAAGGGCAAGCACATAAAATAAACTAAATGAAATTGTCAAGAGCAAGTTGTTGAGACAGAAGAGCACAGATTCTCCAATATGAAAAGAGCTCATGTACATTATCATGTGAGGCCTTCTTGAGGGGTTATCTTGAGATGATTTCGGGGCTTTAGTGTCCCCGCGGCCCGGTCCTCGACCAGGCCTCCACCCCCAGGAAGCCGCCCGTGACAGCTGACTAACACCCAGGTACCTATTTTAATGCTAGGTAACAGGGGCATAGGGTGAAAGAAACTCTGCCCATTGTTTCTCGCCGGCGCCTGGGATCGAACCCGGGACCACAGGATCACAAGTCCAGTGTGCTGTCCGCTCGGCCGACCGGCCTGAGCTCACATACAGAATCATGTTGCACACACTAATGATCAACTTGCCTGTTCCTGCTCCTGATGAACAGCATAAAGATCTGTCATCTGCAGTTCCATCTCCACCATCCTTGTCTTCTTCGTTGCCCAACACCTGCAAAAAAAAAAAAAAAAAAAAAGTCACATTAGTTCCTTCCCATCCTGGCAACATGGCCACCTGGCCCACCTTGGCCACTCGGCCACTCGCCCCACCCTGGCCACTCGGCCACTCGCCCCACCCTGGCCACTCGGCCACTCGCCTGTCCAGGTCATAAGAGACAAGTAAAACAATGATGTAATATACTATACACAGATTTCATGAAAACTTTCTACAACTGTGACCATGTTGTTATTTTAACCAAAATGTGCACAAAAGCTATTAGTGGCCAAGTAAGAATATGGATCTTCAATTTCCTAATGAACAGAACTAAGTGTCACAGTCAACAAAGTAAAATCCAGATCACCCTCTATGAAAAGCTTAGTTGCCCAGGGTACTGTGTTTGCTCCAAAACTTTTTTCATCCTCAACAGACATAGTAGGGTCCTGTAGCAGGGTCAGAGTCCCTAGTATCAGACAGAGGGGTCCCAGTAGCATAGTCGGGTTCGTTCTCAACGCACAATCAAGAATTCCAGGTTCGAATCCCAGACGGAACAGATATGGTTATTCACATTTTGTTTCACCTAATGAACCTGTTCACCTAGCAGTAAGTAGGTACTCAGGAGTTAGTCAGCTTAATTGTGGGGTTGCATTCTGGGCAGGGTCAGTAATTCGACTTTGGGGAGTGGACTGTTGCAAAACTTACCTTCTGGTGGAGGCTAGGCTTTATAATAAATTGCCTATTAATACAGAGAGATTTGATGGGGTGCATTAACCCTTAAACTGCACAAAGCATCATATGATGCTTTGGAGTACTGCTCAAGATTTAAACGGCCAGCGGGGTAGAGGGGGCTCCCCCATACACTGCCCATGGGCTATAGTAAACAGCCGCCATTTTGAAAAAAATCCAGCTTGGCCACCAACATGTGGGAGACTTCAGTTACCCAACAGTCACCATGGGGAGCGCACGGCCAAACATCTCCAGGGCACGCACCATGCAATCATTGAGTCAAGATCAAGTAAATAGTGAATTATTTTCGGATGGTGAAGAAAGTGATGTTGATGACTGACATCGATAAAGACTTTGAACAGGAGTCCAATGATAATAGCATGGAGAGTGAGACTGAGATTCAGCCTGCTCCCATGGCGAGGCTGAACATAGTACATAGAACGAAAAGGCAATGTAAAGGATCTGGGTGTACTCATGTCGTAAGACCTTACCTTTAAAAAACAATAAAGTAGCCATCACAACTGCAAGAAAAATGACAGGTTGGATAACAAGAACTTTTCGCACTAGAGATGCTGTACCGATGATGATACTTTTCAAAACGCTAGTGCTCTCTAGAGAGTACTGTTGCACAATGACAGCCCCTTCCAAAGCTGGAGAAAATGCCGACCTGGAGAGCGTGCAGAGATCCTTTACTGCTAGAATCCACTCAGTAAAACATCTAAACTACTGGTACCGACTAAAGAGCCTAAATCTGTATTCCCTTGAGCGCAGGCGGGAGAGATACATAATAATCTACACGTGGAAAATAATGGAGGGGGTTGGTCCCAAACCGGCACACAGAAATAACATCACACGAGACCAGAAGGCATGGCAGGATGTGCAGAATACCCCGTTGAAAAGCAGAGGTGCAATGGGTACTCAGAGAGAACTCTATGAACATCAGAGGCCCGAGACTGTTCAACACGCTTCCACTACACATAAAGGGCATTTGCTCACAACCACACAGTTCTCGTACTTATTTAGAGTAGTAGGATATTTTGGGAGACAAGTCAAAGGAAGGTGAATTTTTCTGGTTTTAGTGAAGTTGAATCAGAGCATAAGATTACCACGCCCGTCGCTAGTGCCAATGGTATTACCAAGCGATGTTTTGTCGCATCAGCGTCTTACCCAGCCAAGTGTCGCCAAATGGCACCACATGGAGACAATGTGGAACAAAGTCCCTCACATGTTCACGTGATTTTACCTCACCTTCAGTTCGCGCCTGTACTTTGCGTAGACGGGCTTCAGCTCCTGGTCCACGGTGAGCAACAATTCCTCGCCGTGGTGCCGCTGTTTCGTCTCTCTGGACATTAGGTGCACTTGTGTGGAGGGATGGTGAAGATTTTGTTTCACTAATTTTTACCTTTGACAATAAAGATGTTAGGATTACAGACCTTTTTCCTGATACTGGTGAGGACATGTGTGAAATGGACTTTTTTACTGCATATTTTGATGAGCCGCTCATGGAACATATTGTTCACCAAACGAACATTCACATGGCTCATCTCATTGAACAAGAGTTAACAGATTTTTCATGATTACACCGTTGGAAAAACACTACTATAGGTGAAATGTATGTATTTTTTGCACTATGTATGTTGATGAAACATTGTGTAAAACACGTCATCTCAGATGTTACACGTCACTTGTGTTACACATGATTCTGTATTCTGCTAGCAATGTAGACATTCCCGGTAATGACCAACATGGTTTCTCAGGTAGTGTAGTGAAGACACTGATAGCACCATTGCTGAACAAAGACCACATTTTATACACAACTATTATACAAGTCCCTTGCTAACTAGGTTCTTGCTTGAAAATAGAACTGGAGTGTGTGGCACAGTAAAGGCAAGAAGAAGGGAAATGCCAGTGTTTGACAATAATATTGAAGTTGGTGACTTGCCAGTTAAGAAAAAGTGATCAAATACTCTCAGTGTGGTGGAAAGACAGGAGAAGTGAACATGTTGACAACCGTTCACAATGGTACAATGCTGCACAGTGGCAAGGTGAACCAAAGAACGAAACAACCAATACATAAACCAGATTGTGTACTGGACTAAAATATCAACATGCGTATGGTTGATAAATGTGACATAATGGTGGTCACTATCAAGAGTGTATGGAAAACATTGAAGTGGACGAAAAAAATGTTTTTCCATCTTTTTGACAGAACCATGCTGAACAGTTTCAATAAGTATCTGGTGAAAACAGGTCGTAAACCAGCTATCCGTACGTTTAATTTTACTATTGTGACACAGTTACTGACAAAGTATGGCAAAGACATTCCTGGCATACAAAGACCCATTCAGAACCCAGTATTGCACCATGCTGCCACACCCAGGCTCACTTACACAGAGGCCTTTCAAGTACACAGACTAAAATATTTGCCACCAATTGGAAAGCATTCAATAGACCAGCGTGCATGCATGAGTACAGTAGTTTGTAAAATCACACAAACGAGGCAACAAATGTAAACTGGTGCAAACATGGTGTGAAGCATGTGCCGTCCCTTTGTGTGCTGTCAACTGCTTCAATGACTACCACTGTGCCAAGGACCTCAAAATGTCCAATAATTGTGCAAAAACCTGTACATATTGAGTGAGTGCGTGTATATATATTGATGAAAAATCTGAATACATATTATATATCGTGTAAAAGAAAATATTTGTGTACACATAATTGTGACACTAATATGCAAGTGTGTATTGAATGGATGAAAGTTGTATTATAATTCAACATCAAGTAACATTATATGGAACAGTACAGAGGTACCTCGGTTTACGAATGCCCCTCTTTACGAACTTTTCGGGTTACAAGCCCGATTTCTTCAGAAAATTTAAATCGGGTTACGAACTTTACCCCCGGGATACGAGTTTGTTGATACGTGTATGGCCGACCTAGCGCATGGTGGCACAGCGATCGCACCTCAGTTTCACAGTGCATAGAGACTATCCCGCCTGAATTCTTTGCAAGGAGTTAGTTTTTTCGGATTTTTGGCTATTTGAACATAAAAGTTATTACAGTATTGTAAAAAAATTAATTTATAATACATTTTATATTTCCTGAAAAATATAACATTTTGGTGCACATAATTGTGACACTAATATGGGAGTGTATTGAATTTATGACAGTTGTATTATAATACAACATCGTGACAATATATTGAACAATCCCAGTGAATAAAAATGGTTGGAAAATATGCCAGATACTGTAAATAATGCAGCAAAAGTAAATTCACAGCAACTTGTGCAGCTTGAATGCTACGTGCGATGCCTTTGGGACGCACCATGCTTGAGTGAGCAAGGTGTGTGACATCATCGGCCAACTTCTCAGCTCATTTACATCATTGGTAAGTGCAATTAATTTTTTTTATTATTTTTCCCATGCTCAGGAAACACAAATGAACACTTTTATAAGACTTAAAAAAATTGGATTTTGTTGTTGTTGTTGTTGTTGTTGTGCGTGGCAGTGTTGAAGGCCATTTGACCCATAGCAGCATAATGGTTAACATTGACAAATGCAAGACCCTGCATGTGGGACACAACAACCCATGCCACAACTACCAAATTAATAACATTACATTACAGCAGATTGACGAGGAAAAGGATCTTGGGGTCAAAATCCACCATTCAGTGAAAGTTGCACAGCCGGCAGGAACAGCAGTTAAAAAGGCTAGCCAAACACTACTCACCACTACACTGGTCACTACTACACTTGAAGAGTCAAATAGAGAGAAAGACTATTCATATCTATTCATATCTATTCATATCAACTATTCATATTGGGGGTTCATATCACATTGAACCTGTCCCCTGAGGCCCCCATCAACAGGGGCATGTGCTAGATTGGCCAACATAAGAACAGCCTTTAGAAACTTGTGTAAAGAATCATTCAGGACCTTGTATACACTTATGTCAGACTAATCTTGGAATATGCAGCTCCAGCCTGGAGACCTTATCTAGTTAAACACAAGA